>NC_133476.1:18751427-18826540 GCF_025370935.1 Choristoneura fumiferana | reverse complement strand
AATTGTAAACCGCAGTTATACTAACATCGCTGTCCTTATCAACGTACATATATTCACTTGTACTAGTTGTACTATTACTTATTCTGTGGTACTATTGGTACACACTAAGAAGTACCATCTTAATATGACAACAATCCGTGACTAAAAATATGATACAAAAAGTTTTTGTTTTGTTAGACCAACTACGCGGATGGTGAAAGTATTAAAATGGTTAAATTTAGTTCCATCCAATACACCCCGCTAAAGTTGTAGATTATCTAGACAACCGTTCTGTAGACGTCCTGTAAAACTGGATTTAAACGGCGGAATTGTTATGCTCATTGGAGGTAGACAAATTCTCCAAAATAAAGCAACATCTAAATAATCGAAATCCACTCAATGTTATACAGTTACAATTAGGTACTAACTCATAGGCAAGCTGTTCTGTTTGTTTGTTTGTTTTAAACGTAGATACAATCTCACTCAGCTAGAATTATTTTCTCTTCTTTTACGTATTTATACGGGCTTTTTTATAATTAAGAAGTAATTGACATACCTAATATATTTTGCTTAGTATTCAATTGGAGGTTCGGCCCTTAATTCAGGACCTATGTCGATTCATCTGACATAGTCAATACACGTAATAAATTGACAATTGGCGTTTAGAGGACTTCAAGGCATCTATATAATTAATATTTCACCGAGGCGTAAATTGATCGGCAGTTGTGTTGTGTCTACAAGATGCTATAACTAATGTTGATCTAGTACTTGTTTGTGTTAGCGATTGTTTATTTTACACTATTTCGGTGGCAGACTAAACTAACTATGCTGTAAACAAGTAGTTGATTTCAGTTTATAAATGTAACTTGAAGTTTTTCCCTTACAAGTCTTACAAGGGCTTCAGATATGATTTAACGGTTTGATATCAATTATATAGCTTTTTTCTTTAGCCTGGCATTTTCATGGTATATAAAAAGTAATTGAAAAGGTTGCTGGACGATGTAAATTGCTTGACAGACATTTACGTGCTAAACTAGCACGCTAGACAAGATTGGACGCAACGCCAAGTTTGCTCGTCCAGCAATTCCAGCATCTGCGCTCGTTTTATACTTTCACTCATTCATACTACGCACGCTCTGGCTTTTGAAGGTGTTGCTTTAAGAAGCATACGAGTATAATACCAAATAAAAATATTATATCACTCAATTAGTTTGCTTATCAAGCCCACCTGAAGCTCTGAATAACTATATAAAATATTATGAACTATTAAATGATGCACATATCTACTTAAGAATGCACTACCTACAGCTTTTATACCTTACTATACTGCAATAAGATAATAACATTAACAAATACTGGCCGCTGGAAAACAAGGATAAATTTCAAAAACATTTATAAATAGTATTCTAATATAGTTAAGTTAGTTGAATATAAAACGAAAGCAACATCGTAGGCAGACCAGTTTACTGAGATACCTATACATAACAACTTTCACTATGCAACCCTAGTCCTTAGAAAATACGGATTAAGTTGTTCAAGAGCGACTTGAGCGTTAGTATCTGTATATATACTTAAGTAATTGGAGTTATTTACTCGCTTATATAAATAGTCTGGCTTCATGATGTCATGTAAGTAAACGGAGGGGCTCTCATTGATGGCAATCAACATTTGTGTCACTAGTCCTTTTAGTTCAGTGAAGTTTCATTTGGCAATATACTTTCGGTGACTGAAATTTATCGCTAAGAATAGAGACATTTAGTAACACCTTTATATTCATTAGAAGTCGACGTTTATACGACGAATCGCGCAACAGAAGCTGTAGAATCTACAGTGTGGATGCTGTTTACTTTGCATATAAAAGCTTCATGTAAATAAAAACAATCATAGAGTAAATAACAGCATGAAGTGTTTATTTAGTGTGCAATGTCGTACAAAAGGTTGTCCCTTATGATGAGAGATAACAAAGTCGTATTTTTACGTACGTCTTGCAAGATAATATCGCATGTGAATTTATCTAAAAAAATGTGTATACACATGGCTGTTAGTCAATTAACTACAGAACCTTTATGGCTCTATGAATCTATGTATACATAAGTATCAATAACCTACCAACAAAAAGCTGGAAAACCCCCGACATTGTCACTTCAAAGTTCAATTTCTCAAAAACGGCTGAACCGATTTTGATAAACATGTCTACCTATGTTTAATCTTCCCCGGGAACGAAGACGCGAGATAAAGCTAATAAGAACATGCCTAATGCCGAAATCTTTCATTTTGTGATTTCGAAGAAGCAAAATCGGAAATTTGTGAAGACGTTACTTAACCTATTTAATTAATATTTAAACTAACCTAACCAACAAAAAGTTGGAAAACTCCCGACTTTGTCACTTCAAAGTTCAATATCTCAAAAACGGCTGAACCGATTTTGATAAAACATATCTAAGAACCATCGCTAGAAAACCTGCTATCAAATAAAAAAACCGCATTCAAATCGGTCCACCCGTTTAAGAGCTACAGTGCCACAGACAGACATACAGACACACATAGCGGTCAAACTTATAACACCCCCCTTTTTGCGTCGGGGGTTAAAAATAGGGGAAAATATAGTATTGCTGGTTTATTAGAAAGTAGTAGATGGCTAAAATCTTGAATTTTGCATCAGCGCATATGTAAATGCTCGTCCTTCGAGAACAAGTTTTCTTTTGGGCGGGTCATTGCCTCCTGGCCGGCACCAGGAGCGAAATTTATGAGCCGGCATAACAAACTATTTTAAATATCAAATCCAATTCCTTAAGTGCTCGCATTGTCTCTTATCGGTCAATGGGATTAATAGTGCCGTTAAGATAAAGGCGTAAGTGTTCTCCACATCCACAAAGAGTCTCATTCTCCCAATTACACACAGCATTCATACTTTGTCACGTCTAGACAGCGAAGTCTTTGTACGAAACCTATTCGCTAAGTAGGTTACACACGACAGGAATAAATTAGACTGACACAATTCACAAGATGAAAAACAAAGTCCATACCGAGTCCTTCGACAGCCTCGAAAACCTCAGCATATTCCGTTTCCGGTTGCAAATCTCTATGAGTTTTCAATATCTTCCCGTAAATATCGTCGTTCACCGTGTAATGTGTTTTAGACATGGTTAACCGAAACGTATCACTTAAAAGATGCACAGGATACTGGCAGAGGAGAATTCGCGAGCGGGTAGAAAAAAAACAAGTCACATTGCAAGGGCGTCGGAAGGGATTCTAAATTTAAATATCTTCGCCTTCGTGGAAGGAGTGCGCGGGCGACTCTGTTATGGACTAATGCAGTACTGATTCGATTCACCTCCGCTGGAGCGCAGACCGCAAAAATCGCGCTCAGCCTAACACATTGTTCACATAAATATTTGTACTGTTCGATGGGCCGGAGCATCCGCTTAAGCGCTAAGTGTTTGACGTTGCCAATGACTAATTCACTACATACATTACGTTTCTATCCACGTTTATTTTCGCGTAAAGATTTATTCACTAAAATAGAAGCATGTTTCAATGGAGCCAAGGTCCATTTCGAGGCTATTTAAATTTAATAGGAATGACGTTTTTTAACATTAAGGAAAACGACGGAAACCACTAAACCCACATAGGATAAACTCAAAATACTTAACTTTTATTTTCGGAAAACTCCATTTATTTCCTCGGGGGAAGTGCAAACCCGCTTATCTACCATACCTACGTAAATTCCGCGTCTGCACTACATGTAGTTTTAAAGGGGATGGTAGATGATAACTTCAAATTTGTTCTATTTCAACGATTTCTGAGTAAAAATTTAACAATTGGCTAAATCGGTCAGATTCGCGGGATTAATCAAAACCTAACAGTCAAATGGAGCGGAGGCAAGTTTTTTAGACAGACGACAAAGACTTAGTACCATTAAAAGCTAAGAAGGAAAGTGTCGTAAAGCGCTGCCAGCGCTGGTTGGACCGCTGTCATCAATGAACCAGCGCTGACGCCGCGTTGATAATGAAATGAAGACGTCGTCATGAGATGACGCGACACTCGTGGAATGTCTCGCGCGCTTTGTCTTACTTTAATGTAAGACTAACACATGAAAGAGACGAAGGGTTTTGCTATACTTGGATTAGATTTTACTTAACCAATTTATAAGAATCTAATTAGATCGATATTATGTAGCTACTTAATATTCAAAAGCGCGCATGTTACGCGTCAATGTATCATTTCCTACTTCATCTTTAAATCATACCTAAGTTAAGTAGGTACCTAAAGTTTAATTAACTTGTCATAAATAATAATACATAATTAAAGTGAGCCAATTAATGAAACTATTAGAAAATGGTCGTTAGTTAATATAATATAGAACCTGTATTACCATTTTACCACGTAATTTGTTATTTAACTAAAGAGCCTTAGCTGGAAGTGGTACAAACTGCTAAACGCCTAGTTAAAACTTCTGCGCAAGAGTTGACGACGTAAGTATGCTACAATTTCAACTTCAGGGTCTTTGAGAGATCATAACGGCCAACATAATGTATTCGAATTCGGAACTTTGCCGATGGGGTCTGGTTTAATTCATTTGTTTTAGTTTTCATTATTATTTCTTTATTTTTCTTCATTCTTAGGTTTAGGTTTTTATAATAGTTATAAAAAAGTAAAATACAGAAAAGTAAATACAAAAAAATAAAAATTCCTTCCCATAAAGCAAAGCCTAACAACTAGTATAATTATATAGCCTTAAATACATATTTTAAACGGAGAACAAAATATTTTTAGGGGCAACCCGTAAGCTTCCAGGTCAGGTAGTCTACCGTGGTTTGCATGGGGCAGGGCGCTTAAGAGTGAGGAACTCCGGACGATGCGTGCCGTGCCAGAAGTACCGCCTCTGTATCGGCCCTTGATCCAGCCATCTAGCGGTCTCTTGAGATGTTGGTTGAGACTCTTCGCTATTAGACCGTTTGCCGGAACGACTATCGGGACAATGATCGTCGAGTCAACATCCCACACAGCAGTCACCTCGTGAGCCAAGTCAAGGTACTTGCTGAGTTTGTCCTTCTCGGCCTTCAAAAGGTTCTCGTCATGTGGGATGGTGATGTCGACGAGCACTGCTTGGCGGTTCATTATTATTATTATTATTATTTGTCTTTTTTATGTAGTTAGGTTAGTTTTATTTTAATTTATATGTAGTTATGTCAAAAAGTTATGTAAAGTTTACAATAAACAAAGTTACATTATGAAAAAAAAACGAATTCTACATCGACAATCGAAGCCGAAAATTCGAAGCGAGAATTTTCGTGTAATATTTGCTATTCGGCATTGCTTGCGCTGTCATAGTTTTCCAGACAAATAGGACTCTTAAGCTGTAGGCAAATTGAATGACCATAATAAAGAAACGCCTGATGTTAAAATTGTAGCACACTTAGACCGTAACCTCTTACACGGAACTTTTCACCAGGATTAGCTTTTTAAAGCTAACAGGTAAGGTTAATGTATGAGCTATTCTTGCCGACCCTTTAGGCAATAGGCAGATTAAACGCGGGCACGAATTATTAGACCTTGCATTATTATCATATCATACACATTTAGGGTCGAAAAATACTCGGTCATATATCAACTGCAACCATTTTAAACGTTACCTACTTTTTGTAGTTAGTTACATGTTTGTTTCTTTATATTCTTTATTGTACAAAAAGGTTACAAAAAAGTGTTAAATACAAAGGCGGACTTATCCCTGCCAGTCAACCTTTGAGTGGTAGAGAAGAGCGATCAAAATAAGGATCGACAAATAGAGGAAAACATGTGAAGCTAATAATATAAGATAAAAACCGGCCAAGAGCGTGTCGGACACGACCAAAATAGAGTTCCGTAGCCATTACGAAAGAATTAAGTAGGTAATATTTTTCTAAGGATTTCGTATTTTATATGAAAATTTGCACTTTAAAGTTTAATATTTCGCAAAAAATTCGTAAAATCGTCTGAGCAAACCCCTAATGATTTTAAAAGACCTATCCAACGATACCCCACACTATAGGGTTGGATGAGAAAAATAAAATCACCCCCGCTTTACGTCCATGGGAGGTACCCTAAAAAAAACTTTTTTTTAGTTTTGTCGGCATAGTTTACATACATATTCGTGCAAAATAATAGCTTTCTAGCATTGATAGTCCCTGAGCAAAGCCGCGGACGGACGGACAGACAGACAGACATGGCGAAACTATAAGGGTTCCGTTTTTGCCATTTTGGCTCCGGAACCCTAAAAACGGTTAGTAGGATTTAAATGCGGTTCCCTTCTGAACTGTGTTTGTGTTTGTACTTTGTACACAGTTGTTTTGAATGCTTTATAACATTAGAATATCTGTGTCGCAACTTGTTTTTACAAGCTTTTATTTAGTTTCACTTGTCCCTTTTGTCTGTCTGTCGCTCAGACCATAGAAATAAATTAATAACCCTAGTTTGGGTGACAATACAAATACAGTCAATAAAAAGAACAGTCAGCAAAAAAAAGCTTGTATTAAAAATGTAATTTTTAACAAAAACTTATTTTATACGGTTTGTTAGATTATTTTCCTATAATCCTTTTTTCTTTGTAGCAAATTTTCATTTCGCTTTTTTTCACGAAGGCAATATGAAGCTTATTTTCACATTCGCGTTTTTTCTGAGTCGCATTTTTTCCATTCGCGTTTTTCCCCAATCCAAATCGAAACAGAAACAGAGTCGATGGAGCCCTGGTATCACCTAGCTCCTGTTTCCCATCGAGTCAATACTAAACCACAAAACCAGACTTAACGGCTAGGTTTAGGTTATGTTAGTTTTGCATCGGCCCGAAGGGCCAAAACCAGCGGAGCTCCGTGGAGACTGTTTCTGTACCGATTGGGATTTGGGACAAACGCGACTGGGGAAAAATGCGACACAAAAAGAATGCGAATGTGAAAATAAGCTTCATGAAAAAAACAGGCTTGTAAAAATAAAATTCGTGAAAAAACGCGAAATGAAATTTTGCTGCAAAGAAAAAAATATTATGGGAAAATAATCTAACAAATCCGCTCATACGAGCTCATACTCATATCATATACTACAAGTAAAGCAAAATGTATTCATATGAGACGACTGTGGCTAGCGGTGGGATATGGCAGGTAATGATGTCGAGTACCATCCACGACTGAAATAAATACAAAATACAAATAATATAAAACTGCACAAAATGTTACATTCTGAAAGAACATCTAATTTTAGTCTAAATATTTGTAAACACGCGTACGACAATAGTTACGTCAAATCGTCAATGCGCTCATTTAAGTTTCTAATTACTTAAATCTCAGTGAGTACATCAATGTATCATCTAAATATTCATTATTAGGTCATAATGACGCACTCTAACAATATATTAAATGGAGTATGTTAAATGGGGAGTTTCTGATATGAAACCGCAAGGTTATCTGCATGCTGACACCACGGGCCGTCGACGCCGTGGTCAGTCGATACGCTTCGAGTTGAGCACAGAGACCTATCTTCACTTCCCGCAAGACAAAAACCGCAAGAGCCTCGTATTTCCGAATAAATAGCAAATTGGCAACAGTCAACCGCGAGAACATCAAGGGCCTCGCTGACAGACATGATTAATGTCTCAAGCAATGCTAAATTGGCAGACTATACATATTGAACCTAATAATAGCGAAAAACACGACAAATCTCTCATCTTTGGACGAGTTGGCTAAAACCATGGTCTAACTACACATTGAAAATATTGATGCTCGCCGAACAGCAATCAAGACGCTACCGGCTAATAGATAGAATGATACAAAAAGCTCAGCAAAAGCATTAGCTGCGATTGCGCAAGGTTTGTTTATTGAGCCCGGTGCCCGAACGGTCCACTAACACGCAACCGATATAGCGCAAGGCCGCACAATAAAAGCAGCCTGACTCATCCGGAGATTGCTCCAACTCCTCGCTTGTTGCACTTACCAAGGTATGCACTGAAGTCGTTAAAGTACTTCCTCCAGTCCTGGGACTTGAGTTCGGGAGGGTTCGCCGGCACTCGGTCGATGCTGTACTTGCGCTCGAGCACAGGGGAGAAGGAGACGGATTTAGGGGATGCGGAGCGCGTGCGCACGGACGCCATCCCTCTGCCAGGGCGTATAAAAGGCGGAGCGGGTCGGAGGCGCGGGCAGTCGTGGCTGGACCACGGCTAGGAGAAGACTGGGTTATTTTCGCGAGTGATAGGCGGTAGGGTTATCGGTGGCGAGCGGGACGCCGGGTGATACGCGGCGCACTGGGAGCTGGCGACGGCGGCGTTACGCGACGGCTATTCCCGGCAGGTGGTCGCTTCCGCTCTCTATTTCGCAATAGATCTTGGACTAACTTCATTAACCTGTTGACTTACTTTACGTCTTGGAAAACAGTTGTGAAAAACGCAATCTATTAATGTTGGCGAACGAAGGGCCGTGGGTTATGTAAATTACCAGTTTGGACGGATGGGGCGCGTGGGCGGGCGCCGCCCTACAATCATCGCCGCGAAGAGAATATGATGGAGTTGTATCTTCATAATTAATAGGTACACACGTCTTATGGTACAGTCGAGTTCATAAACTTGTGAGCAAAAATTTGATCAAAAATATCTGAACACGACTATTGTCAACGGCGTAGAAGCTTGTTCAGATAATTTTGATCAAATTTTTGCTCACAAGTTTATGAACTCGACTGTACCTAATCCTAGAGAATAGTTAGGCATCAATTAGGTAAAACAGTAAATAATCGAAACATTGTAGGTACCATCAGCCAAATATGTGGTCTACCACCCTAAAGTTGATAATCGTTTGCTTGTCACAAAACAATAATGCCAATACGACTTTGGCGACATATTCATTTGATAGGAACTTGTTTAAAAATTGGTAGACCACTTATTTGGCTGATGGTACATAAACATAAAACTATTCATTATGTTCATGTCACGGTTACGAAAATAAATATGCACACATTCAACCTCATGGGTCAAACGTGTTAACAAGTTTAATTATGTAAACAATAAAGTTTAATTGAACATATCAGCTACAGTGGCAAAGAATAAAAACATTACACCGATCTGAATAATACATCAATCTTTTTGCAAGATAGTACACGGTAACTATTTAGATATAATACTTTTAAGAATCATCTGCTTTTCATTGTTTCCCATAGGTAATTAAAGCATAGATACTCTTTAAATTACGGCCAATTCCTCATTTATTGTTCTTTGTCAGCGTACAGTGGGCGGACCCAGGAGTGGGTGGAAATGTGTAGTCGAAGGTCTTGCGTTAATATTAACATTAGCGCAAATAGACAAAAAACTAAAAAAAAATGTAGTTACACATTTATGTTTAGGACAGTAAATGGTAGACGAAAACAATACAAAATCGGGTTGCGTTACTCGCCTCAAAATAGCGTCACACATTGCGACCACAGGTTTAAAATTACACAGAAGTGGTTTACCACTTTGTACAACGTACCTTGTTTGAAAACACTCCATTTAAAAGTCAAAAACTTAATCCGAGTAAGTGCTTTAATCAAGTATCGTGTTTACGGCAAAACCGTACCTAATCAATGCTAAGGTGGTTCAGGCTATATTGGCGAACTGCTCGAGTTCAAGGCCTGAATAGTCAAGGCTTCAGTCTATTAGCAATACTTATCTAAGCGTAGTTTAAAAACTTCCTGACTCACTGAGTATGAACAAATAAAGTTTAGGCCCATGAAAAAACAAACATGACATCGAAAAATAATACAGAATCCCTTCATTGTCGCGGTATGAACTTCATCATCAAAAGCTCTGAGTGACCTCTGAGTCTTCATCACTCGCACTGTTCAAGTAACTCCCTTAGCGAGTATTTATTTACCTACCCATCTAGTTAGTTTTTAAAGGCGTGCGTCGATTGTCTCTATAATTGTTTTATCGGATTCGGTTAGTTTAATCGCCGGAAGACAACTGATGACAAGGTTTTACATCGCGCGGTTCACTGGGCCGCGTAAGCTTGCAAATGAATAGGGACAGAAAAACATGCGTATGAAATAAGATAGAAGCAATATGTTTTATTAGGTACCGTGAGGACAAGACATAAAAACCCCGCAGAAATAAAAAAGCGAGCAAAAACGGAACAAGGGAAACATGAAGGTGCTACTACAATTTATTTTAAATTTAAGTAGATACTGACCTAATTATTTTTATAGGAACCTTACTTTCGTAATTCATAATAAACAGGTGTTGCCGTCAGATCACTTTGATTCATTGCATAATAATCGTTTTAGAAACAGTTTTTGTGTTGTGACGTTGTGAGAAACTGAAATAAATGTGTCACTTCTACACACATTTAATAACCGACTTGACTTGGCGCACTAAATGTGCTGAAACTGAATGCAAAACAGAAATCTACATTTACAAGCGACATAAAATTTGATTTTTTTACAAATTAATTTCACTTTACAGATTTTATTCTACAACATGGAAGTATTCAAACAAGGGAAAAGGTGAAAAAAAGCTACCTAAGAGTCTTCCTAATTAGCAAACTTGAAGCAATATTAAGGTCTTGCTGGCACATCATTCCACGTAGGTCAATTTATTTGATTATATTCAGAACATCTGTATTGGCTTCCTAAAACTGATTGTTTGTAACGACGTCTTTTACAAATGCTGGTATTGTTTGTATGTAGTACATAAATAAGTTAAGATGAGTTGTAGTATTGTGAAGTGCTAAGAACAGATTGCATCGGCACTTGAAACATAATGACAAACTTCCATTAAATACAGTATGAAGTAGTCCCGAAATGTTTTGAGTATCTATACTATTCCATACAAAGAGAACCACTACTAAGCAAAGGCGGAAGCATTTTTCAATACAAGTCTGCTAGAATTTTTGCTGGTACAAGCCTACAAAAACAAATTGTTAACACGACAGGTGTCAGTCTGTATCGATGGACAATAGTAACATTGTTTCTATACGGGTTGGTTTGGATAGCTATAGCTACTAATGCCTTTTGGGTACGAGATTAATTGGTGTTTAAATTGATAAATATAAAGCAGTATGTGGTTTCAGCTCTAATGAGACAATATTAGTAGTTTCTGAGTTCAGGTGAACAAACAAACCATTTTGCTCATTGATATCATTTTACAAATGGTTTTTTCTTAAATAATAAAAATGTAAAAGTAAAGAAAACTAGTGAGGGATGTGGTAAGTAGGTATCATTGTTCGAAGAAGAAGTGGATGAAAGAGAGAATGGATTGCCAAATAGAAACTGTAGAGATTATTTCATAAAATAAGATATATTGTCATTACTTTGAAATAATGTTTATAAACTTCACTGAGAATAATTATCGATTTTGAAGTAAGAGCTTTTTTAAAGGTAGTGACGACACACCACTAATGCATTTGACAAATAACATCTGCCAACAAGTAGGACCGCGTTAGTAGCAAAACAAAAATATTACAGTTAAAAGGAGGTCTAAACATCCAGCATGGCAATGTAAAAGGGTCTGATGACGATTAAGGATATGATTATAAGGAGCGATTAGATTGCAGGCTTTTATGTAAGCGAGCGATATATCAGCGGAAGGTCGCCTTTGTTTATGTAATTATTGTGTAGGCTTAAACGGATTACCACCCACATGAGGATGTACAAGAAAATTGTATCGCTCGTACCATAAGTCACAAAATTAAATGATTGTTGGTTCACACGTTTGTTCCACATTGAGTGGCACGCTGCGCATTGTGTACAAACAATTACAGGCAGTAGAAACATTGATTAATGGTGTGGATGTGGAGACACGAGTGACACCTTAGTATTAAATTAAACCTTGGTTTTACATCCCGTGTAAATATTTTAGGTGCGTGTGCATGTTATAGTAAATGGACGAAGAAAACTGCGGCCGGTGCCCCCAGAGGGATTGTGACCTGCGGATATTGACGTTTTTTATGGATGTTTGTTTGTTAAATAGCGTACTACCAGTGTCTTGAAAACATAGTTAACGGTTAGAATTCTAAAGAGTTGTAATATGAATAATCCAACAAAGAAAATGTAAACAACAACGTAGGAGCTTGTTAAATACCTAATGCCGAAGCAGGTGTTATATTAATTGACACGACACGTCAAATTTTCACACCATGTGGAGGTCACCGGTTTGATAACGCTTGAGCGACAAGCCTTGCATGAGCATGGCATACGATAATGTGATGGAGGAGTACTTAATTAAAACAAACATCTAATACCAGTCGAAGTCAAATGCTTTTGCATGATTATAAGTCAAATTAACAGACTTCATAGCATTATTGTTTATTTGAACGTCTGATCGCATTTAATTGTCTCTATACTAGCTTTTATTGTACCATATGTGTCCGATTCGGGATGCACTGACTAAGTAATACAGGCAATTCCGCGCTCACACAACCGCATGAGATAGACCTCTATTACTTAATGACCGGGACTGAGATGAAAAGTCTGTGTCTTCCTGTTAGTGAAACAATCACGGCTCTTAGCGTACTGGTCGGTGTTAGACCAGCTTTATTTATTAGGCAATTAACACCGATGCTCGCGTGTCGGCGTCGACCACGCTTCACGTGCTTTTGATTGACTGTTGACATTTTGTGAAGCCAACAACATGCAGACTGGTGTCTTATGACGTGACGCCCCAGCGCGGAACAAAGACCCTTAAATGCCAAATTCGACACGTATGTTACCTACCTATGAAAAAAATATTCATGACGAACAAAATTTAAATACACGATGGTCTAAAAACAACGTCGGCGACTTTAGTTTAAACGCGGCAACAATGACATTGTTCTACAGTTTAAAGTTTGCGCCGTCGCACGCGCATCACGCGAGTGGGTGCAGTTATTTTTACGTCCACGCTCTAATTACTACGTTATTGTTCCGGAGGGACGTTTCGGACTACGCCGGCCGCCAGCTCGCGGTGGTAACAAATTGCCGAATTCGTCTCGGACTCGACTCGTCCGCCGCACCAACCGTTGCCAATCGATTCACGACCGCGACGTACGACACCGCACTGTCAAAACGTTGCCGCGAATTTTAACGAACTTGTAATTAATAGGAAATGTCAGACGTTTTTCAAAATGGAACGTTCCGCGCGCGCTGCAGCGGCGTGGTCGGATGGCTGTCGTCGCAGCGACTGGCCGGCGGCGGCGGTCGCGGCTCCGGCCGCTCCGCACGCGACTCGGATCGCAGCATTCTGTGGGACGGCTTCAAATGATCTTCGGTTCATTGTGGTGCGGAATTGCGCATTGAATGGGGACGTGTGGGCGATAAACGTATCGGCCGGTAACGAGTGTCCAGGGAAGGTCGCTTGGCGTAGCGGGCCGCGCGTTCTCGGAAGCCGCGGATGGGAATGCAGGACGCGGCCTGGTCGCGGAATGTTGCCGCAACAGCTTCCTAGCCGCGGCTCCAGCCGTACTAGAACTGAGTCAACGTGCTCCTCACTTCCAATTAGTTACGGTTCTGGTTCAAACGTCCGTGAAATTACCATAATTGATGACCTAACGAGTACTAATTCCCTACTGTTATTTTTCGACTAAGATGCCTATGAGTACTTTTAGCTACCTCTACCTACTAGGATCGATGACCTAACCAACTACCATGATTCCTAATCTGAATCACTGAACTTATTTACGACTTTACTTTAAAGACGGGCTATTAAAAATTCCGACTAGTTTAAAAACAGCGGCGGCACAGAGGAAGCCGTAACGAATGTGGTCAATACTCATTTTGTGTCCGTCGGAGCGTTAAGCAAACATTATGTCGTCGGCCACAAAGGCTCACAGTGGGCTTTACAATAAATAATAATCATTATCTAAACTTAATTACAGTCCACTTCCCGGTGAGTGGGCGGCCGCTATTTTTGGTAGCTTGAATCTAAGCCAGTAATTTTTGGTTCACGACGACCCGTAGGGCCCCACATCGTTAAGAGCAATGAAATGTGTTTCCCACATCTTCAGGTGTTTTCTACTCGTAATTTATTTCATTCGACAAACTCACATGATCATAAATGGAATTGATGGGCCGTTTGTACTCAATAAGAAACATTCGTTTAATGCCACTTACCATAATTTCATCGGAGTTATCTGCTTTTAGATTTAATTTAACATCAGCAATATTACTAACATTTACTTTCAAACTTGTAGATTGGGCCTGTTTCACCACTTGCCGACTAACTTTAAGTGTCAGATAAAAGTAATGCCGTCTTTGTTTATTCGGACAAAACAAACAGAGACGGCATCACTGATATCCGTCACTTAAAGTTAGTCGACAAATGGTGAAACAGGCCCTTAATGATCGATTGCTCCTCTTCTGTGAACTACTACATACCTACCTATATTTCCTTTTGGAAATCTTTTTATTTCCTAAGGATTTTGAGGCCAAACGATTTTTTTTAAAGATGCGATTCGATTTTATTTTATACTGAAGTCCAGTTTGTGCCACACGGTCAGTTTTACAAAAATAGGATTTCGTATGAAACCAAAGTTACGGGACCGAAAATAGCAGACTCACAACTCAAAAAAGTACCTACATTTGTGTAGCGGCTAGAATCTAGCCTCGCCCTAAACAAAATTCTACTTTCAGACGTTATTCCGACTTAGCTCTTTACAGTACAACATCAAATACAGTTATAATTCCCGGAAGCAGAAACAAACCTTATCACCTATTCTCTTTTACAAAGCCGCCGATGTCGATGTCACAACTGTTAAATTTAATTAGTATAATCCCATGCCGCGTCATTACACAACACTACACGCGTTAAACTATCATCAGAGACATCGGGACCTGATTATCTTAATCAATTAACAGCATTCTCGGATCGGACTGAAGCGACCGTTAAAATGAGACGTCCAAAGTAACACGTATCAACGGTTCTAATGAGAGTAATGCGTCAAGTTTTTTAGTAATTAAGGGAGTTATCATCACGGCGATTTCGATGTGAAAGGGTTTATATGGCTTTTGAATAGCCCGAGTGTTTTAAAATATACTTATCCAGTTTTTAGAGGAAAAACCGGACTCTGGATGACAAAAATCATGCGACTGATAAAGAAAACATCATGCTTAAATGCAGCAAGTATTCAATATTAAGTTTTGGTCGACTGTTAGGTACCTGCTTGTTAACTTAAAAAACCTATATTGTCATGATAGTTTTCCTCTTAAATTATTTTTTATGTGTACTAAGTATATTTACGTTTTTTTTTTTTGATTTTGTGGCTTACAGAGCGGCTTGCAGAGGGGAACACACATACTTGACTCTAATAAAAATTTGCACTTTAAAGCTTAATTTGCAAACATTTGCAAATTGATTTTTAAACGGAACCTTCTATAAATAAGAGCCAATAAAATCGCAACCCAAAATCCAAACAAAACTAGATTCCCACTGCGACTATTAATTAATTATCCGTCGAGACCTCGCTAGACGTCGGCTTCATTAATAAACTGATCCGCCGATGCGTTGAGCGATTGGTCCTTTGTTCAGCCATTGTCTCATGGTACACCCAATTTATGGCCAATTGTTTGGGATTTACTCGCGACTTTAAAGTTACGGTCCTATTTACTGGAATGCCCTAGAGTTAGGCAGAATGCTGAGTAGAATATGTAAACAATTTCCTCAGGTTTAACTGTGTTGTGTCGAGCATTTGCATGGAATAAAGGACTGAAAACGTGACATAAACATACGCATGATCAATGTAGTTTTATATCGCGACAATTTTATTTGTATGCCTTTTGAGATGAGAAGAGATATTCGTTCGTTGTTGTGAAGGCGTTGACTTAAATGGTGGTAAAAAAAAATCTAGCGATAATTAATTGTTAGATTTTCACTACTTTCGAGCGGTAAAAGTCTTGGTGCAAAGAAATTCCTGTTCAAACTAAAATAATCGTCAAATATGTATTTATCTAAGCTTAAGTATTCTGAAATATAAGCTGTATTAACATTGTTGAATAAATAAATAAATATTGGCACGTAACTAAAGCCTAAAGATAAATCGTAGATTTTGTCAAAAGTATGGAACCAGCGACCAATGATTAGAGAACTAAAGAAAATTCCTCTAGGTAGGAACACAACTATAGCAGATAGCTCTACCTACGCCTTCACATAGTTATTGATTCTTAAACTATATACCTTCAGTCGCTACGCTAGCGAAGAGATCAACTCAGCAAAGTCCAAAATGAATGGTCTGCTGCAGAATTACATTTTAACCACGGTTATTATTCCTATTACATAATTTGCGGATATAATTTATGTTTTCTGTAATGAGAGGTTTCGTTTTGTAGCATGTAATCATTTAGTAGTAGGTAACAAGCTTGTCTCATTTATATACCTAGGCTATTAAATATAATGGAGGCTTATAAATAAAACTGGGTAGCTTGCCTGATTTAGGTAGGTACTTAAATTTACATTAGGTACATAGTTTTTAGGTATTTACGTATATTATTGCAAACAAGTGATTACATGTAGATATGTAAATTATGTGCACCTTTAGTCATATGGAGTACCTACTGCAAAAACGGGCATTTTACATTTTCCATTGTTTATTATTCAACTGATCATTTGCACTTATCGCGTTTGATTGAACACGCATCTTGGCTAAGACACTACTCAAAAAACAAAAAAAGAGCGAAAAAGAAGTGCACGGCGTGTGTTTCGGTATTACTGTCAACTTATACTGACCACCTTACAACCACGTTAAACAGCCTCAAGCTGTTACAAAAACTGCAAGTGTCACAGCGTTTCCTGGCCAGTGGGAGCCGGTAACGAAGTTTTTCACCTGATTAAAACGATAGCCGAGGAACAAATTGCACGGGCTGCATAAGTAGAGAATCACATTATGTTTGAAACAGGCCAAAATGCGGCGACATTACGGAAGACACGACTTCATGGTAACTCTAAAACACACACTAAAAGGCAAACTTATTCCAAATAATGAACTAAAATTCTATATAAATGCAATTTGTCGTAAATTAGGTAAATGTTAAATAGAGTTACAAAGATGCATGACCATAGCGTAGTGTATATTCAGCTATAGCTCACTCACATAGAGCCTGATGAAGAATCGATAGTCAGTTCTGATCTCGCGGAAATTTTTGTAACACACGCGGCAGCATCAATATTTTCGAACATCTTAGAAATCTTTTAAAAACGACCCCTTTTTTACCCGACTGCGAAGAAGGAGGGTTATGTGTTTGACGCGTATGTATGTATGTATGTCTATTCCTATGTCCTCTCGTAACTACTCAACGGCTGAACCGATTTTGATAAATGATACGTCATTGGATTCGTCTTAATGACGCGAGTGACACTGGGTACATGAAATTCTTAAAAAATCAATATGGCTGATTTTTGGAGCCAAATTGTAAGTTTTCAAAAAAATGTTTTTTATTCAAACCTATCGAGTGGGGTATCTAATGAAAGCTAATAATTAGCCCATTCTAAATATATATAGGTTATAATCGTTTTAATATACTATTTTCACAGAAAAGTGTAAAATAAAACAATAAATTTAATAAATCAAAAACCCGACTGCCTTTAAAAATACTAAAAAGAAGGAAACAAGTCTAGTGGGCTAGAACTTTGTTAAGTAGCTAACTTAAAGTTCAACAGTCGGGACCCATTTAAATCGTGACGCTCAATAATTCTTACCTAATGTGTAACTAAATCCCATACCGATTCTACGTGGGACGTAAGAAAGCTGTCAAGTCACACGACAGCCCATTAGCTAAATCACTCGTCAGATCCCGACGGCTCTTGTTTTTCACCCACCATTCAATGGTTATGACGAGAAAACGCAATTATATCTGCAGAAACCATAACGCAGATTAATTGGATCGTCAGTTGCTAACACCGAGCGAGATAAAGAGCGATGGAAACTGAAAAAAAAAATCGGAAATGAAAGAAAGAGGCAAACCGATGGATGAACAAATCACTTATAAGGCAGGGTTCTGGCTATGGTTTTTATATTAAAAAATAATTTAAAACAAACTCGTCGTGCTACTGCATGTATTATTGGAAGCCAAGAGAGCGTGTTGCCACATACAAAATAATTAAAATAAATCTTAGTGTTGTAATCCCTAAAATAGATTTCAACAATGGGCATTAAATTGTTACGGTTGGAGCCACACCGCTGCTACATGGACAGGCCAAAAATTGCAGAACGCAGAATTTGGTTATGATTTCAGTCGCGCAACTTGGTCGCGGTCGTGTGTCGCAGTCGCCGGTCGGTCGACAACATTGGAATGCTACTTTAACTATGACACAAAACTATGAATACTATGAATCACAGGGGCATTTAAGCACGGTGGCGGGAGACTAATTTGATCTTACATCTTGCATGGCAGCTGACAATTAAACGAGAAGGCCAACTATACAGAAATATACGATATTTCTCTTTCTAGTCTAGCCCTTCACTCTTTGATTGACTTTAGCTATCCGGTGGACACAAACCAGTAAGCTTCACACTCCTTACAAGGAGTGACAGTGGGCCCGACAAATGGTGCGTCCATGATTAAGAGGCGTTCAAGTGTTAGCAGCTGACAAGCGTCGGGGAACATTTTATTAGGAAGTTAGAAAGGACTCGAATGATGAGTCGTAAGTTAATGGATAAGTAATAAGTAGTAACAACATAACATGTACTGTTTCAATGCGAAGGAGAATTCAAGGGAGATCTTCGAACAATATGTACTGTTCTTTTAACGAAAATGGTTCTCGGGGTCCAACAGTAGATTTACTGCTGATATGATGATGATTCGGTGCGCCACATCTCCTGGCTACACCTGGGTGGTCCAATGGTAGCATAGCATATTTGGCATGTATAGCCAGGAAATACGTGTTCGAATTCTGTCTGGTGACCCAAGAATCGTTTTCGTTAAAAAAGCCGTAGATTTCGTTGAAAAAACGTACTGCTGATAAAAAAAAACTGATTGTGTGAAGTGTGTGTAAACCGTACATGCAGCTAAGACTTCTCCACTATCGACGCCAATAACTATGAAAGTTATAACTAAAACCTATATAAATAACCGAGCACTTTCCTAGTTAGGTATTTAGAACAACAATCTGGATTTTTAGAGTTGACTAAATCTTCGAGGTTTACATTAAAACACGTTATTTTTATCACAAGAGTTTCATTCATGTCAAGGGTGCCTTTAAATGACGTTCGCTCTGCAAAATCCAACCAATACGAGTACCGGAACTGGAGCATTAAATGCCTATGCATTAGCAAACGCCTATTTTTAACCAGTTGGCACGTAAAATTATCAAGGCTATATAGAACCATGTCACACACCAAATAAGCAGCCGTGATAAAATATTACTATCATAAAAGTTATATTGATCTCTGACCGTGACCAGTGACCATAAGAGCTCTTTTAAAACCCATTACAATCCCATAATCATACAAATAAAGTATCTTCATATTTCTGTTGCGGACTGGTAACACTAGGGTAACATTTTTAAACAAGAAATATAGCAATAGGTTCAGCTGGAAGGGCTAGATTTCAAGCCAAGTAAAAAAAAAAGCAGCAAGGGCATCACTAAAAATTAAATTAACTCTTATTTTCAAAATCAGAACAGAACAAACTTACCGGCCATTATAGCTGGCCCGTATCAATCACAGCTTTAAATTAAAAGTAAAAATAGTTAAACACAGGCTCCACTGTGAATATTATACTCGGACTGAGCGAATCCAGAAAGTTCACACAGGAATGCGTTCTCCCGCCATATGTTTCGTATTGAAAAGCCGGGATAACTAGTATTGGCAGCCAATGGAGTATAATGTTTACCGTCGCTTTTGTAATACGCAAATGCTTACACTTTTCATACACATAACTACATTAAGTACGTTGCAAGTGTGATGCGTGTCTAAAAAGTTTGAATTGAGAAATAAACACTATAACACTAAGTTTATTTTAATAATAACTAACACAAAAAGCGCACTGGCAATCAATAAAGTTCGCGTAGTTTCAATTTTCGAATTTGGAACAGCGTTGGTAGCCGCGAGTCTAGCAAGAGTTCAAGGATTATTTTGCAAGTGACATTGGTGTTTTCACGCAGCGTGGGCGGGCGGCGGCGACTCGCTGCAGCGGTCGTTGCACTCGTGACGTCACAGGCTGCAGTAGATAACAACCTGCGTTTCCGTACGATCGATATTGCTAATGAAGGAAGGAATCATGCATTAAATCGTAGGTAGGTATGACTTAAAAAACTCGCCAGGAAGCAAGTAGTCAATTAACACTAAATATGTCTAACGTGAAGTAGAGCTGTATGCGTGTGTGTGTGATGATATAATAAAAAATAGTTAATAGTAAAACTAATTACTAATAAAATATATTTCGCGTCATCTGTTGACATAGTGTGGAACTACTCGAACTAGTAAAACTTCGCAGCGTACACTCGACCTCGCTCGGAAAGCGCGAGCACCATACGAATGGACTACGCTACGGTCTGTTAGCTTTTGCCTCAACGACCAGATGGCGCTAGTGTATTCGTTAATGTAAATAAAACAAATAATGTATATCCATACTAATATTATAAATGCGAAAGTGTGAGTGTTTGTATGTTTGTCCGTCTTTTAAGTCGAAACGGAGCGACGGATTGACGTGATTTTTGGCACAGAGATAGTTTATGGGCCAGAGAGTGACATAGGCTACTTTTTATCCAGGAAAAATGCACAGTTCCCGAGGGAACAGCGCGCGATAACCGAGTTCCACACGGGCGAAGCCGCGGGCAAAAGCTAGTTTTTATTATAATATTTATATGCTACGACGTTCATAATCGTTGACGTATCGTTTTAAAACAAGCCATGAATAAAAAGTAAAAAATTAAATGAAATATCCAAAATAAAAAGCTCTACAAAATAACGAACGTAGAAATAGAACGAGTTGTGAAAGTAACTAATTTAACGACAGAACAAATAACAAATTGTTCTGAATAAAAGAATAATGGCCCGTCGTAAGCTTCCTGAACAAACAAGTGATTCACAACGCAGCGCGGATAATTTTTACAAATCTAATAATACATGGAGACAGAAATAAAGGGTGAAAAAATATTTGGCTTGGGACCGAGGCTTAATGAGGCCGTTCACCAGCCTGAGGATTCGACATCCGGTCTGTGCTAGTTTTGCAGAAAAGCAAATGTCAATGGTGGATAGCTGCAAAGTTTTATTTTAGGTAGTTGCTTAAAAATTGCGTAAGTTGCATATTAACCTCCATCCCTCCTTTTATCCCTTCTAGGGGGCGATTTTCAAAAATCCCTTTTTTATTTATTGTCTAAATCAAAAACTACTATTTACTTACTTACGTACTTAGGCGTGTAATTAGTAATTGCTTGCTTTTAGTTTTAATTACCTGACGAAAGTTATTGTACCTATTTGAAACTTGATTATTCATTTATTATTTTAACCCAAATTGAGAAATTTGGAGATTACACATTCATTTTTTTTATTCGACTGGATGGCTAACGAACAAGTGGGTCTCCTGATGGTAAGAGATCACCACCGCCCATAAACATCTGCAACACCAGGGTTATTGCATATATATAATCAAAAAGAATATCTATGCAAAATGACACTTTTCTAGGATTAAGAGTGAACGACCATGATAATTATTACCTAATTAACTTATCATCAGGTTCAATTGCTTGTAAAAAACAAAATTTATTTAATAATTAATTCGTTACTCATATTAACGACATCCATCTTTGTTTATCAGCTTATCGACTCGTTACCTTCGTCAGACTTTAAATTAATGTGAAACTGGTAGTCGCTGGAGGAATTAAAACAAAATAGTTGAAACTTGTGTTAAAATTGACAGGTAGATAAAGATGGCGGACGAGTTGAATGAAATAAGCTAAGAATGTCAAAAAAAAATTTATATAAGGAACTACCTACCGTATAAAATTTCATGCCTCGAGACTTGGCGATTAATATAATTGGGATTTTACAATCTCGATCCGATGCGTCGAATCTTATGGATCCCGTGGGAATATTGGGATATTAAGTAACCCATGTGTAATAATGTACTAGAGGTCCAAATTTAATCTAAGTAAAACCTCCCAGCCGTTTTAGCGTGACTGCGTGAAGGGGTAAAGCCTGGTTTAGATCTGCAACAAAAATCGTTCAAGTTACATTACATTGCGAGGGCGTAAAGCTGACTTTGTAGTGGTTAATCGAGCGCCGCAATATAATGCAACTTGCACGATTTTTCTTGCAGGTCTAAACTGGGCTTAACAAACACACGCACGCACTCACACACTTTTGCCTTTATTATTATAAGTTCGTAATAGAAACAGAAGTCAAGGACAGACAGACACTCCCAAAGTGGGGCCTTCGCATGTGGACAACAAGGTCTCCGGGATGAATGGAGAAAGCGTGTTAGCCAAATTAGACATAACGAGGGTTGTCATATTAAACAGATGACGTGAGGTCGAAATAAAATTTGTGAAGTTGGATGGTTATTCGGCTTATATTTACGTACTCTAATACACTTTGGGCCGCGTGTACAGCCTCGGTCTAGATTTACGAGTGAACATTTCATTGATGACCTGGGTTAATCTCGATAAGGATGATAATTCTAATTCTAAGTTACCAAAAAAGGTCCGGTCTGGAGTAAATCGAATCTAACCTCGTAGATGTAACTTAAGGTTACCTGCAGTCAACCGGCGTTACTAACTTTGGTTTACTTAAAAGTTATTTTTCAGCCCCATTGATAAGACGCTATTTCACACACACGCCATAGTTAATGCAACTTAGTCTTCCAGGGCCCTTTGGTACCTACCAATATCATAAAGCGACATTAACATGCGAAGGGCAAATGGATGACGATTCAAAATAATCGGTTAGGGTACGTGATGTGACTGAATAGGATGTCGACCGGATGGACCTTGTAGAAATGGCATCGCTTTTTACTTAGCCCTTTTGGTATACTTAAACTTTGTCAAAATTGTCGTGACATAAAAGTAAAGAGGTGTCTTTATTTTAAAGCTAGCTCATCCTACAAAAATCTAGCACAACTTATATTCCTATTGAGAGGACTCCTTTGAAACTATTCTCTGCTCGAAATAACTTCTATTGAAAGGATTAAAAATAGTAAAATTCTAATTTTATCTCGTCTGATAACCTTCATCAAACAAGGGTTCCCTGTTCAATTATAGTGATGGCCTACGGTAAGCAGATAACTTCAATAAAACTATCACTTTTACCAGGAAATGAGATAGGCAGTAAAACTGCACTCTACAAGTCATCGAACTTATTGTCTATCTGCTTTCAACGTTTTTGTTTCATCATTGTACATTGTTTAGAACGTGGTTATTGGCGGATATCTATATTACCTGTATAATTACTGGATCTATAATTAGGTACCTTGATAATTGTGTTGATGCCGCGTGAAAAATTCCCACAGTTTCTTAATTTCTATTACAACTCTCTGGTTGGAAATAAAGATCGCTAGCACTTTTCATTCATCATATTTTATTTATACATAAGAAATTACACTTCCTTGAGCTTTATTACAGATTAAGAACATATTTTTACGCATTGTATGGCTTTTTTTGAATTTCGTTCTGGCTAATTTTATTTGTTAGACTTTTTTTCACTGGTCTGTTACCGGTCTCTAAAGGAAGTGTGAACTAAGTAACTAAGCTACAAATGACCATGCTAAAAACTAATGAGTTTTATTTATTAGAAAGAAAGAAAGAATAAAAGACAGAAAATACATTTCTTTAACGCCATAAAAACAAACATAGAACAAATACAAGACGTACATGACGCTAAACAGGTGGCACTGATATTCAGTGAGGACCTTATCTAAAAACTAACTTAAAACAAAAATTAAAAAAAAACTTATTTAGACTTACTCTAATTAGACTTTCAGAATATTAATACGGAGCGGGTTTTCGATTTTATCAGACAGCTAAGAAGTTTTTTCTAATCTTTAAGGGTACCTATAGTTTACAATATTTAATTCCTGCCCTGCATCCTTTCTTTTCTTTTTGCTATTGCAAAAGTAATCTATTTCTTATTATGTAATGGTAAATCCTTTTTCTCTTTTTTGTTCATTATACATATATTAATCAAGTACTTTTATCATAAGTAGGTACTCAGTATTTTATTGCTCTTCCACAATGTATGGTTACAGATGTTACAAAAGGATTATGTGATCATCATGGACCCTGTTGGGTACAGCAATATTTATACAAGAGTACTTCAGCAAAGTACCTAACATATACAACAATTGAAACGCCCAGAACCAGAAGTTCACAGGCCAATTATTACCTTCTTCATAGGCCACAATTGCTTCGAATTAATATCAAATTGGCAATGAGCCAATGCGACAATTAATAAACCGCCATGGAACGGTTGTGCCACTGGTTGATGAGTCGCGAAAACAACGTTTATAGTTTGAACTTTGAACAGAATTTGCCTAAATATTTCAAAAATGTTCTTAATGTTTCCGGCCCGCCGCCGCCGGCGTTGCTTGAGGTTTTAAGACCTTATTCAATCGATAGATCGATCGATCATGTACTATTATCTACATATATCTAGTTATTTAAAAATTTTACGGTCTTACGAGCATATAGCAAAAGCGAGTTATAACATGTGTAAGTAATAAATTATCGTGATTTCAATTGAAATAAGCACAGATGTTAATTGCACAATCATATAAATAGAAGATTCCTATAACCTCTAGTTGCGTAAATGGCAATGTTACCAACCATTTATCATCTTGATCATCAAGCAAGGGCTTCGTGCGTATGCGCAGAATATCAAACAAGCGTGTGATTATGACACAAACAAGAAAGATGCCTGTTGCACGAAACTAAAGACTTAGGGGCTGTTTCACCATCCATTGATTAGTGTTAACTGACGGTTAAATGTGATGCCGTCTCTATTTGTTTTGTTCGAATAGACAGAGACGGCATCACATTTAACAGTCAGTTAACACTAATTATTTGATGGTGAAACAGCCCCACCCATTACAACGTATCATACCATGACCGTAATAGCAACGTGCCAGGCAAAAATATACTCTTTGTATTGAAAAGTATGAGACTATATTCTATTTGTTCTAAAATGATTCAAATGACACATGATGATTATGTAACTTTGTGAGGCGGTAACTATTTTTTAATTTTTTCCAACAGTGTGGTGTCACAAGAAGCCATGGTGGCCTGTGGTCTGACCTATGCCCTCTCAAACAGAGGACCGAAGTGCCAATCCTTCGAAAATCAAATGCGAAATTACATTTGAAATTTACCACGACCTTTACAGTGAAGGAAAATATCGTGAGCAATTCAATGGTGTTTTTTTTGTGTGCGAAGTTCCCAGTTCCCGTGTGAAGTATAGCTTAAGTCCTCTCATTCCAAAAGGAAGCCTGTGCGTTAACGTTACCTTCTAACATTAACTATAAGAAGACCCTAGATCTTTGTATTGAATTTTATTTAAGTATGTGCTGCATCTACATTCCCCGTCACAGGACATAAAACGAATCAAATTGCTAAGCTCAACACCTATACTTAAAATGTTTAGGAAATTAACTAAATGTAAACAAACTTTAGCTGCCAGATTTGGTACATTCAAGCATTTTAAACATTTTACTTATCAATCATTGTAATACAAACTAGACTAGTATTTCAATACAGAAATGTAAATGTTTAAATAGTTTAATAAGGGGAATTCAATATTTAAGACACAAAAAGACATTGTTTTGTTTACATTTAGTTAAATACCTATCCAAACCAAGTATAGTTGCATTCCAGCTTGTTACTTTGTAATATCGGCTCCAGGAAGTGTAATCCAGGTGCAGTATAAATCTAAACGCAGTCGCACTCTAGTCTAGCCGTATTCTGGCTTGACTGTCAGTGTGTCCCTTTCCGACAGGGTAAGACAAAAAAGGACACACAGAGTAATTCTAATGTTGTTTGGCAATAGTCTGGCTCGCGTGCCATAAGTTCAGATGCCGGTAACTCAGACGCACTAATTAATACCTAAATAGCAACTTAGCAATGTTCTATGACCGAGAGGTAGCTTTCGTAGTTCCATGCCGTGATGCTTGTTTCCATTGGAAATTTACACTGTTTTCTATTTGTTTGGATTGCTTTCTAGTGTTGGTGGGGAATGGGCTTGTTTTAGGGTCATTCGCTTAGGTTAAAGAGGTACCAGCAACGAAAAATAATAGTAAAATAATAATAATAGTAACAGTAGGTATCTACTTTTTAAGAATCTACGTTTATTTTTATATAAACATACTTAAGGAACGGCCACACCGCTGCTCAAAATATGGAGACGGCACGGAATCGCAGTGACGTGCCGTAAAGAGTCACGATTTTATCGCATGTCCTCCATACTGCTGTAAAAATACGCAGACGGTGCGGAATCGCAGTGACGTGCCGTGTAAACGTCACGACTTTTGGTGGAGAGCATGCGGTAAAATCCTGAGTGAGGAGTCACTGCGAATCCCTACCGTCACCGTTTCTTAAGCAGCGGAGTGGCGTGCATGCGATAAAAAAAGCAGTACGCATACTATGCGTCACTGCGATTCCGTTCCGTACCGTCACCGTTTTTTAAGCAGCGGTGGGTGTGGTCGGTCCTTAACTTAACCAACTTACAAAAGTTGAAACCCCGACATCTAATTGTTGAAAATTTTTCGAACAACAATAATAAGTAAGTACTCAATATACATTTATTATAATATTCATTTCTTTCAAGTAACATGACTCATAGAAAATAAAAAAATACACATTTTAGAAACAAAATACACTTGATTAATAAATAAATTACATTGTACCATTATATTAATATTACAAACACTAAATTCTTTTAAATTATTATTATGTCAAAATAATTATTTATTCTAACATTCTATCGCCGTATACAAAACTTAATAAGTGCAGTCAAATCTGCTTGCTAATCATCCTGAGTACGCCGTTTTCCTGCTCGATTTTTTATAAATTAATTACGATGTGGTAGTTAATGCTACAGTTCAAATTTATTGCAATATCGCTTCACTAAAACCAACGTCTTTACTTTTTAACCCCCAACTGAAAAAGGGAGGTGTTAAAGTTTGACGCCAATGGCTGTCTGTCTGTGCTAATGTGGCATATCGTAGCTTTTATAGGGATGGACCGATTTCGATATGGTTTTCTTTACGTGAAAGCGAGTTTCCTAGCAGTGGTTCTTTGTTAAGTTTCAATGAAATCGGTTCAGCGGTTTTTGAGATGTTGAAGTTTGAAATGACAGCGGGGATAGTTCAACTCCAAGTTGTTTTATACTCACTACGTGATTCGTGTTCGTGTCAGATTTCGTTGATTGCTCAACGGTGCCCAAGTTCTTCATCTATGGCGCTAAAGATTGACCCAAATCCCAAGAACGAATAACAAAAGGTGACGCATGGCGCATAAGCAAAACGTGTGCCCTGCCTCGGCCATATGGTCGTCAAGTGTAACACGGTATGCTTAAGTGGATGACATTATGTTTTATCAAAACACTAGCTGTTGCTCGCGGCTACTTCTGCGTAGAATTCGTTTATCGCCATCCCGCGGGAACTGTGCAATTTCCCGCGGGATAAAAACTGTCCTAGTCCTTCTACGGGACTCAAACTATCTGTATACCGAATTACATCTAAATCATTTCAACGGTTTAGACGTGAAGAACTAACAAACAAACAACCAGACATACAAACTTATAATATTATAATAATACAAATATGTAGTTTGAGTCCCGGAGAAGTACATATAGTTTTTATCCCGGAAAATTGCAGTTCCCTATAGCTATAAACGAATTCTACGCGGGCGGAGTCGCAGGTTACGGCTAGTCTTATGTAAGGCATGATAATGGTTGAAGGCTGCTGAGTCAGGCGCGGAAGGTCGCCACGAAAGCCCGCGCCGTATAAGGACCAGCGACCTGCATCACCGGTAGGAAACCTCGTTTCAAGGGAAATGCCATTTTACTCGTTAATCTGGTTATTCTGGCTAAGTTAATTCATATTAAATATAGAATTATAGCTATTCTATATTAATCTGTGAAAAAAACTACTACACCACAATAAGGTGGTAGGCTAAAGACTGTAAAAAAAACAACAATATTTTGTTTTTATTATCTACTAGCTTTTGCTCGTAGCTTCGCTGATGAAAAACCAAAGATAGCGCGTTTATAAATGCATACAGTTTTTGATTAATGTTTTTTTTAATTCTAACAAAAAATGTGCCGGCAGTTAATAATATGTACTTAAACAAAAAAACTACCACACATTTAACTAAGATATTTAGGGTTTAAACTATTATTAAAATAACTATAATAATTAAATATACAAGTACTTAAATTATAAAAAATATAAAACTTAAACATAAATTGATGATATCCGTTATCACTATCAAATAAACAGCGGCATTTAAGTTATCACATTATATCATCAATTTAATTATGAAATAAAACATTAGCTCGTAATTTATGTAAACTATTTATAATGGGTTACATTAACATAAATATTAGCATTATAATTCGGATTTGCGTCGTTCGTCGCACATGGACTTGCTAAAGATATCTAATATAGCATACAGGGCTGCCAACTGAATAATTGAAATAATTTGCCCAAAATAATAAAAATGCAAAAATAAAATTGTATTCAGCTTCAAGGTAGTTTAGCATGTTATTTTTTCAAAAGACAGGGAGAGCTTTTTTTGCTAAGGCCATCACTGCAGACATGTCATAAGTAGATAAATAAATAAGTGATAATTTGGCTAACGAATGGAACGACGACTGGTTTACATTTTGCAGATGGTTCGCAAGTTGGGGACCCTGATCGACGGGATCATAGTGGACATATGAGGTTTATGACATATGGCTAGGTTAAGATAAGCGTTGTATAATAATGTCGCCACGTTTGTGTTGCTTTGCGAGGGCACTCATTCGAAATATTGCTCAAGATCCCAACAAACCTGTAAAAACTCATATAAAAGGTCTATTTTTTATAGAAAACAATTTTTTGAATTTTCTTTCTTTGACGCGCGCGCCTTTCGCGCGTATAAAAAAAAGCGGCTATCAATGGAAGATTTGAGTTTTTCAGTGGATGCAAGTTGATGATCTACCGAACAACAGCTAAACTGATAGTGTCTTTTCCAACCTCGACATTGGCGGAATCATCGATAGTATCGATGGAACTATACTTTCAAGAATTGAATTGAATTGGATGCAAGTTGGTGCAATTTTTACTAATTACCTCATTTAAATATGTTTTTATAATTTGTGATATTTATATGTTGTTAATAGTATTGTGTGTGCTTAGTGGCGGCGGCGGTGCGGATTTTTGCTTTACGGACTTCGGCAAGCGTCATTCATAAGTAAGTATATCGAACAAAAAAAAATAGACACAATCAAATCATATCGCTTCTTTGCGACAAAACTGTGCTACCCCCAAAGTTGCGATTTTACAATGTCACAGTTATGTCGCAAAGTTGCGACTTTATCTTTGTAATATTAATTTAGAAGTTAAGATTGTATTTTGATATGGCAAACACTTTCCGAATTAGGTATATTATTTGCGCGAAAGACATGGAGTTTTAACAATATAAGGGTGGAGTCGCGCCCTACGCCCGGCCGTACTGCGGTCAAGGGATCACAAGGTCACCAAAACCGGGTGGTCGAGAGAATACGAAAGGCAGACTGCCACCGGAGCATAACCAACATAATATTACATCACGCGGCCACGCAAAGGTCGACATTTATAATACTCGCAAGCCGTTTATACGACAAGACCCAGCTCAATGGCACAGACAGGTTTCCATTGCCTATCTGGTTTAAAAATACTATAAAAAACTTAAGTTCAAGTGTCAGCTGCAATAAAATTATTTTTGTAAGTATTTAAGTTTTTTATTAAGTTTAACGGTTTTTTTTTTCTTGTTTTTATCCACGACCGAGCGGAAAACGTATATGTATGCGTTTGGGGTAAGAGCCGGGGTAAATCCAGGAAGTCGTCGCCAACGTGAATTAATTTGATTTGAAAATTCTCAAAAATAATTCTAATTAATAAATTCTCAAAAATAAAACATTACAATTCAGTTTATTGCGTCGATTTCTTTCTAAAGACTCTCTCCATTTTATGTCGGGGGTTTAATATTTATTGTTATTGTTTATTTATTGTTAATATAACACGATAACTCAAACAGCATATTTATGCAGGTATTGATTGATATATTGTGTAGAGTCATTACTAGTCTATCAAAGAGCCAAATCAAAGTCTTATCATAGATTTATGATAGATAAGCGATACAGCTATTAATGAGGTTGTTGCGCATATTTAATCCAAAACACTAGAACATTCAATAAACGTATCACAAACAATTTTAAAGTATCGTCCCAGTTTGGCGTTTAAATAATTAACTATTAGTAGGTTCTCCGGTTAGAAGGGCGTTGATAATGCTAAGCTAGATTCATGAAAGCATCGTGGGCGGAAACGCATTTGCAATTTAAGGTAAGCCCTAGATTGCAAAGGGCACAGCGAATGGCTTAATGCAGCCCACGGTCCGCGTTAGATTTGCAGCGTGAGGCCATCAAGAATAAGCAGAAGAGAAGACAATCAAAGTATCTTTACGTCTTTACTTTACTCATTGCCGGCACTTTACAGAACTTCTATCAGGTACTACCGTATTTCGCTCGCTGCCTCAAAAGACTTGCTTTTATCACAGTGAACTTAACGCATATACATATATGTTCATAGTGGCAGTAGCGTTGGAGTCACTGGGCCAAATCCTTAAAATATGTGAAATCAAAACTTTTATCTCACAAGTAGCATGGGCGGATTCACCGTTGTGGGTACGATGGGCATGCCCACAGCCCTATAATAGAATTGTGAAGACACCCTTTCACATTCAATCGGGATCTATAGGCCAATGTCTTGATGCACGGAAAAAAGGAAATAATCAAATTAAAAGTCGTCCATGAGTCATGATTGTTCATGGGCGAGTGCATACTCCGACTCGCACTTGACCAATTTTCGGTTGGCTGTGACCACAACCATTTTTCAGGGCTGGATCCGCGCCTGGCAAGTAGACAGCAGAGTGCTCTTTTGCTTGCATGTTATTTTTTATAGGTACTACCTACCTGCGCTTTATCGGCAAGACCATCATTGCCAAGAAGATGCCGCTAAACAGTGGGCAGAAAATCATCTTTTTTGAACAAAAATTAAGTACCTATGATTCTTCCTATGAACTCAAGGCACTGGGCGAAAGTTAGTAAAACGCTTAAATGCGTTTAAAATCGCGGCCTGTTATCATTTCGAGTGCACTCGACAAGTCAGTTGTTTGTTATGACGACGCCTGCACGTAGGTATGAAAATTTCCACCATTCATTCAGCCGGCACCATAGACCAACAATATCGCGTAACTCAGTTTATTAACACGTAAACATTATAAATAGCTCAGTAGCAGTTTACAGTAATACTGTTTTTAAAATACTCCATTAAGAAGTTAATGGGACAGTTAAAGTCAAATTAATATTTGCCCCACCCACGAGATCTTCCAGGAATAGACGCGGGCGTCATAAAAGAAGCGGAGAACAACCGCAAACCGTATAACTAATGCTAATGGAACCAAATTAACCCGCTGCTCAACAATTGCAATGACCTCACCGGACCTCGCGAGAATTCCTACCGGTAGTCAAGCAGCAAGAAAGAACATGAAGCCATGCCATGTCACAGATTCCAGTTCGAAAATTAGCAAAGTTAAAACTGAAATGTGTTGACACATTAAAACACAACACACGCAACTAAACACTCCAAAAATAACAAACTGGCAACCATCACCAGAATTACAAAAGTGGCACGCTTCTCTCGTAATATCACATCACTGTGCCTCGTAACACTTCAAGTAATCGTATCTACTGTAAATAAATAAACACTATGCACTCGAACTGCCTACGAAAATAAATATAGCATACAAACTATCCGAACACTTCATCGGACGGTGCCCGATCAAAACATGAACTGTTTCGCTACACCGAAACAACGTAAACAAATGCACATGGGTTGTACACAAGATTGATACGATCAATCTTTCTCCGCGTTTACATTATAACATTATAAATAAAATAAATAATACTCACAGCCCGGCGAGATTCCGTTCTCCTTCATGGCGCAGCGGAATGGATAATAAGTGCCTGGCAGCACCTTGCCATACATTGTCCGATCCATCTTCCGCCAATAACAAAGTAGTTTTTTAGAAATAAAACACCCACGGGACCCACACTAGGCACGGCGCGCCATAATCACAGCCTACACTGCGCTCGCGCAAATAGCGACCCACTCGGAGCGAAACTGCAGAAAACACTTGCAACAATATCAGTTACCTGTCATGCACTGACAGGGAATACCTAAGTTTGGGCACGAGCTGCCCTACCTCAAGGACACCAATATACTAAAGCCGAAAACTCCGGAGGCTACTGGTCATATCGGTATAATCAGTATTAAATGAATATGTCGATAAGTGAAGTGATAAGTGATAAGGTAATGTCACGAGGGCGAGGTCGTGACGCTAGGTGCGCGAGTAGAGCAGTCGTCGAGGCGTCCCAGTCACGACTAAGCGGCGCAGGTGGAGCGTCGCCGGCTCCGGCGCCGGCGCACCGCTCCGGCGCGGCCGCAGCGCCAGACCCAACGCCCTATGGAGATTATTTATACGCCAACTCCAGCACTGATCAAGTGCATTAGTCAAACAAAATCGAACGATTGTTCGCTGCCACCGGCGCTCAATGTATACGTGATAAACTGCCGACGACTTGCGTCATATTTAAAACTGAAGCCATTATTCTGAAATAAATAACACGGCCACTAATGTCACCGCCGCATCGGTCATTTAAACTAGTAAAGTTAATTTGCATCTTGTGTTTTCACGCGTCTCAATGAATTATTACTATTAGACGAGTGGCAATAAAGCGATCAGTCTCGGTGGAGGATTTTAAGCATACACGGGGCCCTTTGAAGACGCTAGAAAGGGCAATCAATCACGGTATCTCTAGTCGGATTTGTTCTAATTCGGTGCTCGGTTCCCGCCAAAACGTACCGCGCCCGACGACATCCGGCGGTGCGCGGGAGTCGCGTGACAACGCTTCCGCCTCATCACTCTCACTCCGTCACATTCCTCTACCAGTTTACGATAATCACTGAAAAGAAAGCTGAAAGCTTTGATCTATCACTTAAGGGTTCCATGAACTTCATTAATGAAACATATCCTAGCGCTACCGGAGTTAAGCCGAACTATAAAACAAACGGTACTTTCATTATGCCCAGTTGAAGTTCTCTCAAGTTCTCTAAGTGGGCCCTCTGCAATTAAAGCGGCGCATTAGCTACACTATAACTCCACCATGTTCATTGGAACAACAAATTGCATTTCACGAGGTGTCTTCCTCTAGCCGGGCCCCACTATTGTTCAAGCTGACTAATAAGGAAGTAAATATTTGAGCCCGCGCAGCACGCCGGCGAAAAGCGGACTGGGCACGTGCAAATGCAGCTTTTGTGAAAATAGTGACTGGCTGTATTGCTGTGGGAAACTGACCAGCAAAGTAAACTATGCAAAGATGCTTGGAAATGCAACGCATTACCACGCTACTAACAGTACTGTAACCGTTAAAAGTAACGTGTAGGTACGTTACACTACTACATCATAAACTACAAAATAGACACATAAGAAACAATTTTCCGAATAATCAAAAGTTTTGAATCGGCTAACGACTTAAAATGTAGAAAGTTCTGGTATGCTTATATCTAAAGAAAGGAGTTTATTTTATTATTAAAGGATACAGCAGCAAGAAAAAATTAGGTTAAGGATACAAATAAGAAGGTTACTTATTCGTCTAGACTCTACATTATCATGGACTTTGAATCAGCGCCAAAATCAATCTTGCTGGTGCCAAGGGTGAAGTAAAACACTAGAGCAATACAACAAGACGCTTTGTAAACGTTTAGGTTGATTGCAATAACATTTACACTACTCAGTTTCCCATAGTTAATTAATTAAAACGCTGTTAAGGTATGTATAACCACAAACCATGATTATATTTACAGTTCATTGTAATTGATGCCAATGGAAATATCTATAAATCCGCTTACTCTGGGCGGTTATCACGAGGAAAGAAAAATAACTGAAATTTTCCTAGATATATAAGAGGACCTTTGTTATGTGAAGTTTTTCAACTAAGTAATTAATTCGTAGCAGATATTAGCCTGTTAAATAGGGGCAAAATCTTACAACATAACAATTACTCAACGACACTAAAAACATTTGATATTAGTCAACTTTTCTTTAAATTCGGACTAAAAACCCTAACACACGCAGGGAACAACAGCAAGCAACTAAGAGCGACAAACACGCACCAACAAAAACCTCTGAACAACAGTAGGTATGGTCGATCAAGAAAGTGCATTACCAAATTTAACAGTTCCTACTTCAGAAATAAAACAATTAGGCTGATTGTCATATTGACTTGTGAGTGAAAATAGGCTTTGACGTTTTAAGCGCTACAAATGACATTAAACATTAGGGTGGTAAACCAATTTCTTGGTCAACTATACAGACTTTTTAACTGTCTAAGTCTTCATAAAAAAACACCTCTTATTTCACTGTAAAACTTTTCCCTCCATAATAAAATTGAAACAGAACGTTCCACCTCCACGCAGGGTTCGCGACGCAACTGTCCGGACAGCGCGACCAAACGCAGGCCCTTGTGGTGGTGACGTCACCACACGATGGACGGCGCGTTATCAAATCAACAGCCTAATTCCCTACCCTACACTATGTAGATATAGGCCAGATTGTCTTGCCTGCCGAACTTGATAGAATGAGGCAATAATAGGTTCTCAAGCAAAGACAAATCAAATAAACTATAGATGTGTATATTTCAGTGTTTCTGTATGTGTATCTATTTTTATCAGCCAATAAACCATTCTTATTCTTATTCTTAAAATCGTCTGAGATTTACAGAATTTTCAACGGTGCAAGAATATGATAGAGATTTAATTAGTTGTTCTTGGTATTGATTCGAAAGAACGCAAGGTTCGCTTAGGTGTACTGCTAAATCGTGGAATCCTTAGCAGGATTACTGCATCTCCAAAAATTGAAAGCTGTTAAGATCAGCTAGTCAAGCTGATGAGTCAGTTATACAGCTTTATTTATTACTCACGCGCCAAACACCTTTCACGGTGTTTATAAACTGCAGCGGTAGCGGTTTTCCACTTTATTAAACAACGGTTAAAATGTTGCAGGACTTGCCGGTCAATTTGGAAGTTACTTTATACCGTTTACTTTAAATTACTAACGAATGTGACTCGTTAATGCTACGAATATATCAAATGTAATAAAAAAATTACTCCGTATTCGTGTCTTCGTGATTATCTACGAAGCACGGAGCTTAGAACCCGGATTACACGTTGAATGGGTCAAAAGATTGTCTATATACGCTTGCATATGATCCTAAGTTCCCTACTCGGTCCTGCGAGCCGGATGAATTGGAAGGTGTGTCGTCACATCGTGGCCACATTACGTTGCGACACTGTGTAACTAACGAAGCACAACGACACAATTAACTTAATTAAAGCCTACGGGAGTGGGCATGGGATTAACAGTGGACTGGGCGTGATAATAGCCTGTTGGGAATTCTATACGGATCATAGATAAGTATGTTTTGAATTTTTGTGGCAGAGGGGGTCTTGTTTTGTACAAAGACACTGACGCTAGATTGGCATTACATGATTGTCAGAGGGGCGAAAAAGGTGCCTGGTCTGGTTTGATATATGGTCACAGAAAAAAATTGGTAACAAGTAAATGGCGTGCAAAAACGGACGGAACGCGTCTCGACGCAAGATGTCATAGTGTTTAAATGCATCAGATATGGTCTTTAAGTGATTATGTCTTATGTGACCGAGTGGGCTTATTATTATACAGCAATTTTATATCTCTCTTGCAGCGATGAGATCATTACAGATACAAAAATAACAGTGCATGTATTTAAATTACCATTGCAACCGCCCATGGTCATTACCGCCCTAGTCTATTTCTGTTTACTGTTTGTTACGTCTATCAATTATGCCTAAAAATACGTCGGTTGAGTTGAATGCTGGAGTTATGGCTGCGAGGATTGGCATGCGGGGATGTTTCGTGTCAGTGGAGAATTCACGGCATTAAGTGACAGCTATAAACGTTGAAATATACGGATTCCCACTAAATTAAGAACCTTCGGAGATTTTTGGGACGTCTTGGGTGACTCAGAGGTATTTCTGCTATTCCAAGGATACTGTGATGTGTGATAAGGTGATGACGACAACGTATGGTGAGGTAATATTGTACGAGCTATTATAATTTTCAGCGCTTTAGTAAAAGTACTTAAACTGTCAATTTTATACTCGGTAAACAACTTATGCACACTGCACAGCTATCCTTCCCTACTATCTTTACTAATTCTTCCTTACTCCTACTAATATTATAAATGCGAGTGTCTGAATAAATCTGACTTTCTGTTACATCTTCACGCCGAAGCGATTTAGTTTGAGACCCTGGAAAGAACATAGCATAGTTTTAATCCCCAAAAGTTGTTGTAAGTTCAACTAAGTCTTCGCAACAGCAAAATTACGATATTTCCGGTATTAGCGATTAGTTTTCACATCAATTCAAATATAGAATAGAAGCTAGAGGATCGTAGTGGTTTTCTCCTAGATAGTACCTATCACGCGGCGTTTCTGCGTCGTCCCTCGACATCATCCTTTTGTGCGTAATTGGGCCAAAAAAAAAACCGTAAACTATTACAGTGCCTAAATATAGGGTGGTCTCCACTAATCGTTGCTGCTTTAACGACCTTTACGTAGACATTAGTGTATAGCGGCTTTTTAGCAGATTACGAGGTGGGGACGGCCTCGATAGGGACCATTAATCATTCGGGACTGGGCTGTTCGCCATATTGACGGTTAACACCCGCAAAGTATCACCCGACTCAGCGTGAATTCGCAACATAGATAAGTACACTAACTTTTTTTTTAATAATTAAATTACCCATCAACGTAATAGGGTGAGCCAGATGAGCGTAATTTTTTGAAATGAGTCAACTTATTTTCAGCCGCCGTGTGGCACAAACTGGACTTTTGCATAAAACCGAATGCAGCAGAAATACGCGACCGAAAATACGCAGCTCACGACTCAAAACACTACGCTCGTCTGGCTTCACCCATATTAATGTTGCAATATCGGGAACATGGACCAAAGGTTTAGCCTGCTCGGACATGTGGCTCCTGTGAGGAATAGTTGAATTGGTGAATGTCAATTGTTTGTCGTCTCATAACTAGTAATCACTCCAACTTTCAGCCCTCTATCTTGAACTATCACAGAGATAATCTTCATCATTTTCGGGGTTGTTTAAAACGGAACCCTATTACTAAGACCACTGTCCGTCTGTCTGTCTGTCACCAGGCTGTATATGTACTGTGATAGCTACTCGTAGACTAGCTAGACAGTTGAAATTTTCACTGATGATGTATTTCTGTTGTCGCTATAACAACAAATACTAAAAACAGTTTAAAATATATATTTAAGGGGGGCTTGCATACAACAAATGTGATTTTTTTGCCGTTTTTTGCTCGATATTAATAACGGCAACAGGTAGACACTTGAAATATTCACAGAATATTTAGTTGTATTTGTATGTACTTAATATTCACTTTAAAAATAAATAATTAAATTAATATAAAATAAATATTTAAGGGGGGCTCCCACATAACAAACGTGATATTATTGCCGTTTTTTGCTAATGTCTAATGTTGTATGGATAAGATAATGTTATGGAACCCTTTGTGCGCGAGTCTGACTCGCGCTTGGCCGGTTTTTTTTTAAACTGACAGACTAATTAAAGTTTTTAGGGCACTAACCTATTGCTTGTGTAAGCTGAAAAGGACCTGTTTAATATACAATACATATGCACATATTATTAGGTATTATGCTTATTATTATTGAAGTAGCAATAATAAGGCTTGAGTCACAATATGACACATGCTATTATTTAACAGTGGAAGTATGCTATTTTAAAAATAATTCGGACATGTGGATGCTTTTGAACAAGATTGTTGAATTAATTAAGCTGCCAAACAATTTACAGGTTCAGTTTTAAAACATAAGTGTATAAATATCAATGGCTTTAACATAATATTTTTTTAATGATTTTTCATAGTAATTTAAGTATCTGCTGGATAAACACTAATTCTCTCCATGTTTATTTTGTATTTGAAATCATAAAGCCTTCTATTTGTTGCCAACTAGCTGCATATTGTATCATATTTCAAGCGAGTACTGCCTTTTCGCAACGTAATGTGTGGCAACCTGTTTCATTTCGCAACTTTTCATTTCGCAAACTCTAAAACTGTAACTATTTCAGGATTAATTTCAGTATCTGTGGATAAAACCCTTAATTCTCTCCAGGTTAGTTTTGTATTTGAAATATTAACAGTTTCAGAAAATGAAACAGTAAAAAAAAGTGCGAAATGAAACAGGTTGCCAAACATTATTTGCCGAAACATTGGTAAACCTATTTCAAGTTTGATTTCACTTTAGTCTTCCTGACAGTGGTGGACTAAGCCCATTCAAGCCTTGGGGTGGCAAAGCTAAATGAGGCCCTCCTGTTTTAAAAGGTGATTTAAATACTAAGCAAGGTTTGGGAGTGTTAACTAAGCAACCCTAAGCATACAAAAGGGTAATAGCCAAACATACAAAAGGGTAAGAGCACAAATATGGTTTTATCACATAATTGTAATTGGATATGAAAATGTAAATTATGACTACTAACAAACCACTGACAGACATTTTCAAATGTAGAATATTTTAGCCTAAATAATGGCTATTACTATTTGTATACATACATATTATTATAACTAACAATATACTTAAGTCTCAGTAAGAAGAGACTAAATAAGTAATGTTTTTCTGTCAGAATAAAGGCTATTATTATTATTAAGAAGAGACTACTTCTGACTAACACGTAAAAATAGTCTGTCGGTTAATTGACGTCCTGTTTCTTAGAAATAAATTAAGTCAGTCAGAGCATTACTTGCCACAAAAAACCTCCTATAGTGAAGTAGGATGGTTATTTATAGTAAATACGATGTGAGTATTATTTATTAAGATATTTGTTAAGAACCGCTAACGAGCAAGGTAGACGAAGCTGATAAAAAGGCATTAAAATTGGGGCAAGTTTACGTGTTCATTAGTCACTGTGAAATAAGAACTACGGAATTATAGTTATCACAATATCATAAACTTGATGTGTTAACAAAATTAGCGCTATGCTTTAAATTAAGCATTCACAGGCTAAAGAATTTTGTAATAAAACACGTCATTAACAGAACAGAGCAAGTTAAACAGGTTATGATAACAGCAAATCAACTCACCCAAATCGTCCATGGTGCTGTCTAGAATATCGATACACTACAACTATTCACTTGAGCTGTTTATTTGGCACTAATACTTAAATAGAACTAACATTATACAGCTAGAAAATACTTAATAATACTGCAAAGAAAATGCAAGAAATAACAACCCAATTATGGCAAATAGCGAATTGTTTAGCACTGTCACTATTGACAGCTGTCATTCGTGAAAGGCGTAAATTGTTTAAGATTATTTTATTGTCGCCTCGTTGAGCTTGTTTTACTTGCTCAGCGGAGAGAATCTCAAATGGTTTGAATTGTCATTATTGGAATGTATGTTCGAAATTAATTCTTTTTTAAATATTTGCTGTAAATAAATTCGTATATTTAGACGTATTTTACGTTTATTCCTTTTGTTAAAAGAGTGGTCGTAACAATTTTCAAATTTTAATATATTCCGGGTCTCTTTAGCGCTTACATTATTAAAAATAAACTCAATAACACAAAATAAGATCTCCAGCTACTTTTGTAGTTTAGTTTCTGAACGTTGGCACTTGCTCATCATTTGTAGATTCTGTCTGTATATCGATTAATTAAACAAATTCCTTGATTTTCCTGCTGTGCTAGCCTATTTTAATTATCCAAGTTTTACCGCCATGAGCACTACAGGTGAACAGTTGACCCTGGCTAAAGATATAAAGAGGGCTATTGAGCTGCTCGAAAAACTGCAACAGAGTGGTGAAGTGCCTGCTACGAAACTCGCTGCATTGCAGAAGGTGTTACAGAGTGACTTCTTGAACGCTGTAAGAGAGGTTTACGAGCATGTTTATGAGACTGTTGACATCCAGGGCTCGGCGGATATCAGGGCATCTGCAACGGCCAAGGCGACGGTGGCTGCATTCGCGGCCGCGGAAGGTCATGCCCATCCAAGGGTTGTTGAGCTGCCAAAGACAGAAGAAGGGCTAGGCTTTAATGTCATGGGTGGTAAGGAGCAAAACTCTCCTATTTATATCTCCAGAATCATCCCTGGCGGTGTTGCCGACCGTCACGGTGGACTGAAGAGAGGGGACCAACTACTTTCTGTGAATGGAGTGTCAGTGGAGGGAGAGAACCATGAAAAAGCCGTGGAATTGCTGAAGCAAGCAGTGGGCTCAGTGAAGCTAGTAGTCCGTTATACTCCTAAAGTTCTGGAGGAAATGGAAATGAGATTTGACAAGCAGAGAACTGGCCGACGACGAACCAATTTCAACTAAAGGCATTACTACACATGTGTTCAAGCTTATACATCTTTATCTTTCTAGGAGCACTATGAAACAATTTGACTTGAGCAAAATATGTCCTATTGATGAATGTCTTTGTTATGTATGTGATAAATTTGATCTATATATGATATTGTCACCATTTTGAAGTGTAATTGTATATGACGAAAATTGCATGCACTTTTGATATGTTCCTTTTGTTATATGATGTTTGACCTGTAAATAGGTGAGAATGAACACCTAGTGCTTCCGAAGAGATGATGTCTGTTTTTTCATGTTCAATTTTAGCAAACACATGAACTTTAGGAAATCTTAGTTCATGCGTTATGGCACACATTCAATGCCAAGAACCCAACAGTCAGGTTCTCTGTTCATCGCTACAAAGCAGAAAATGTTGCTATTCATTATGAGCACAGCTAGCTTGTAGCCATGTGGCCATGGGTGTGTTAAGCTCATCTAGTTTCCATGCTGACATTTAATTAGGATGTTATAGTCATGTTTTTGTATTTACATTGATGCCAAAAATATTTGACTCAATTTAGTATAATTCAGTATTGTTAGTTATATTTATACTGATTGCACATATTGTTAGACTTTAAGAATATTATGCAAGTTACATAAATTGATTATTTGTAATAAATACATTAGTCGGTTCTATAAATTCTATTATAGGTAAAGTACTTAATTGTATTTAAAGGAGATAAATAAAGAACAGAAGAAAGTTCAATTTTACTTTATTTTATCATAATTTAAACTTAATTCTACCATGCCTCAAAACTTCCGAATTTATAATTTCCTTCTTTTTTAACCTTTTTTGTGGGTACTTCATCACTTTTGTTGGGTTTGGTGGAAGACTCTTGTAGATTAAGGTATTTTCCGACTCCGCTCCGGAACACCTTGAGGGGCTGTTTGGATGCTTTCTTGGGCTTTACACCTGGGCCTGCTTCTTCAGCTTGTCTCTTCAATTCTATTGCTCGTTCTTCCATTAGCTGTAGAAAAAAAAACATCATAAATTTAATTCTTCACATTTATTATTTGAGACACACGTAAACCAGCAGGGCTACTACGAAACTCGAAGTTCGTGTCGTGCGGTCCCTCTGACACTTATACTATTTAATACGAGAGCGAGAGGGATGGTACGATACAAACTTCGAGTTTCGTAGTAGCCCTGCAGATGCCTTTATTATCTATTATACTACCATATGGTATATCGTCGAATCGCGAGTGTCCGTGCGTTAGACAATACAAGCCTATTTGTTTTTATTTTTTCCTAAATAAAAACTGTACATTCTGGAACCTAATTGATGTCAATCATTATACGTTCTCATAATAATCTTGCATATAGATCTATTTCAAACCAACTTCTTTGTTTCGCTAGCACAACCTTAAAAAAACATTAAAACTGAGTTACGGATGATGGTCCATACATTTTGAATTACTTGACCCTACCAGTTGACTCAGTTATATTAGGATTACTTTTTGGAGTCTATTTGTATTTTTTATTTTAACTCCAAATTTTGTTACTTTTACAGTCACCCCGTGAAATCTATATATTTCACACGAAAATATGAGCTGAAACATGGATGGATGATATATAGATTTCACGGGATGAAAATAAAAAAAGACTCCAAAAAGTAATCTTAATTTGATTGCTTAATAGCGACATCTCTTGTCCCTGGTGAGCGGATAGTTCCAAGGGAATGTTTGATGTATCTCGATGAGAACTAAAAACATAGATGGCGTTAGTGTCGCTGCTTAAGTGACTAATCAAAAAAGCAAGTTGAAATGTTGGTGCATAGGAGAAATTCGTGTCTAGACTCCTGTCCAGTGGTGGTGTAGGGGAATAGCACGCAGCACGGATTGCTGAGGACCTGGGTTCGATTCCCAGCGATGGTATATTTTTATGGTTTTTCTGTGCATCCATGTTTCAGATTGTATTTTCGTGTGAAATATATCAGTTATGTGGTTAACTTTGGTCCGCAATGCTTGCCATACAGCAAGACTTCAACAATTTAATCTGACTGAGCACCAACCTGTTCCTCTGCCTCCGTAAAGGGATCCACGAACACCTGCGCCACCTCGATGACAATATCATGAATGGGCCGATCCTTGTTGTCCACCTCTATTTGTTCCATCATATTCAGGGTGTCAATTCCGCCAACCAACTTGCCGAAGATCGTGTGCTTTCCGTCCAGTTGCTTGCACGAGCGGAATGTTATGTAACTGAAGAGATACAATAGTTATACTGAAACCTGAGAGATAATGAATTGTGGCATAAACTTTTTTTTAGTAAGTATGTATTTTCATTGATCCAGGCATTTTTTCCTAAGGTCCATAATCAATGTAGTTCATTGAAGTAACTTATTCGGATAATCTTCAAAAAACACGACTGGCATATGCATACCAACCGGAATGATGACTTTTGAAAATAGTATTGCTTTACTCTACTGCGTTAAAACTATTTTTAGGGATCTTAGGAACTGCTGACGCAGTGATTATTTGAGTAGGTACCAAATGAGACTTATATAATAAAAAAAATATTATTATTAGAACGATCTTTGGCCGAAAAACAAACTTCAACTTACAATTGCGACCCGTTGGTGTTAGGTCCCGAGTTGGCCATGGCGAGCACGCCTCGCCCTGTGTGGTGCAAGTTAGGTCGGATCTCATCCTCGAACGGCTTTTTCCACACCGACTCGCCGCCTAAACCCGAGCCTGTAGGGTCGCCGCCTTGGATCTGTTAAGTGTTCAGTTAGCAATAAGCTAGTGCCAGTCCGTCAGTTAGTTTATTAGAAAATATTAATAAGCAAAAAATGGTAACTACCTAATTTTCTAAGTGAAGTTTTATTAAGAGGTAAGTAAAAGTTGTATTTTTTCGTTAATTTCCCAAAGAGCGAGGAACGGCATCTCTTTAATTTTATATTTTATTTTGTCTCATCTAACACCCCGTTTTTTTTCATTAACCTCCTCACCGCCAGAGTCGTTCAGTCGTGACAGCCAATGGAATGCCTCACACGCCACGGTCATCTGTACACGACCACTACTCAACTCGAAATCAATCTTTCTGCAATGGAAATAAAAATCAAGTTGATTTGTCGCTGGTTTTTCTGTGGCGTACAGAGCATGGCACTTCGTTTGTTTTGTGGCGGTGAAGAGGTTAAGCATGAAGACTAGCTTGTCTGCCATTAACGCCTCGAATGTCATCTCGATCACAAACAAATCCATTTTGTTTTCTTTTGGCTTGACTTTTCACTCACCATAAAATTCCGTATGGATCGGTGGAACTTGGTGCCGTTATAGTAACCATTGTTGCAGTGCTTGATGAAATTATCGCAAGCCTTCGGGACAACGTCGCAGTACAACTCGAAGTTCAGCGGCCCGTAATTTGTCACCAGACGGACGTAGCCTGTTTAATTAAACATCAATATTTCAATACTTATGTCTAGAGAGCGGATTTGAAGTAGTAAGTAGACTTATACCGCTCATACAAATGTTATAAGGGGTTTACTGACTTGAACCTTTCAAAATATCTTTCCCAGGATCTTAAACTATCTTCAAAACAATTTTCATCTAAATCGGTCTAACTTAAGTTCTGTATCCACTACAGATCTGTTGCAGATGTTTATGGGCGGTAGTGATCTCTTACCATCAGGAGACCCACTTGCTCGTTTGCCATATACCTTTCAATACAAAGAATATATTTTTGCCTGACAAAGTTGCTATGACGGTCATGGTATGGTGTGATACGGTGAAAGAGACCTTTAGAGGTTTAAGCGTGAAGAGGTGACAGACAGATAGACAGAGCTTCTTTCGCATCCTACTTATATTTATATTATAAATGCGAAAGTTTGAATGTGTATATGTTTGTTTTGTTACTTCTTCACGCTAAAACGGCTGGATGCATTTGGATGAAATTTGGTGTAAACATAGCTGTACATCTACAATAACAAATTGTTTTTCCCATATTCTCACGGGATAGGGACAAAATCTCGAAATCTCATCCGCTTCGTAGTCATGATGAGTACAAGTATAGAGTTCATGCATCCCATGACAAATCATTTGTCATACCTTTCTTTTTAACTCGGTCATACTTCACGTCATCCTCGGCAATGATAGCTGCTTCATGCACTGTCTCCGGGACCATCGCTGTGGAAGTAAAACTCGCCGCCACCATGCCGGTGGAGTAGTGTGCAGCATTGAACTTGTCCGCCACCTTAAACAGGAAACAAAACATAAGATGCAATACAATACAATGGTACATTATGTCTTAAAGGTGGTAAATAAAGGAATTACGGCCGAGATCCTATTGAAAACCCGAAGTCGAAGACTGACACGGGACACCCTGTATATAAATACAAGAGGTAAGTGGGACGAAAAACTTATTATGCTTTACGTTACGATGTATACCTTTGTCTTGTGATTTCACTGAAAATCAGCCTCTTTGCATTTCATCTTTCCGGTAGCGAATGCACTAGTCCCAAAATGCACTATTAGTCAATACACTCTAAGAACTCATAAGATACTAGGCCCAAAACACCATATTTCCAAAAAGGCTCATTCTCGATTTACACGAGAACCATTGAGAACTAGTCCCAAAATACACCTTTCCCTAAATACCCCAAATTGTGTTCACCTGTAGGTGGCGTAATACTTCATTCTCATAATGCATAGTTCTCAAAACACTCTAGTTCCAAAATATCCTAATTTTTTACTTTTATTTTCGAATGACTCTTTGAAATTGCTTTCCGAGAATGAGCCTTTTTGGAAATATGGTGTTTTGGGCCTAGTTTCTTATGAGAAGAGGGGCTTTAGAAATTAGAGTGTATTGACTAATAGTGCGTTTTGGGACTAGTGCATTCGCCACCGGAAAGCATTTCATGTATCGACAAATGCTGAGTGAAATCCTTTTTTGGAATCACCTCAACAATAAATTCATTAAACCTTTGTTTCTGAGACAGGCTATGCAAGTAATATTGTTGTGATGTTTTTCAAAATAATCATTGATTAATTCAAGTCATCTAATAATAATAAAATAATTACTTTCTGCATTCTTTTTAAAACCAGTGTATTAAAAAAAAAATGTTGCATCCCAATTCCAAATGTACCTCTTTCTTAGTTTCCTTAACTTCAGGTGCTTTATAGTCCCGCTCCAGCTCATTGAGGATATCCTTTGTTTCAGCCGAAACAGTCTTAAGTCGGGCATGTGGGTCTTTCCTCAAAGCAATTTCCTCTGAAAATCAAAATAGTACTGTAATGTACGTTAAATAAGACAACAATATTAATTGCACTACTTAGAGTAGAGCTTATACACATTACAAACTACTGTATAGATTCAGGCATTACTTTGCGGAGGTCCATATTAAAATAAATGGAATATCTGTCTTGCTCCTCACTACTACGACTTGGCCTCACTACTTGGCGGAGGAGCAAGACAGATATTCCATTTATTTTAACATTACAAACTTTTTATTAGTCGATAGTTTAATAATCAGGTTGGGTGTTAGTGCTCGCCTATAAAAAGTTAGTAATCTTCAGGGGCTAGTATTGGAAAAATTGCTGGATATTGTGAATGTTGTTTGTTTTCATAAGGACCAGAACAAAAGCAAGATCAAGTGCGGGTATTCCGAAAAACGCGCGCGGCTAACGAACATGATACCCTACACTTCAGTCAACCCATGACCAAGACTATTATGTATGCTAGGGCACCCTGTCTGCTGCTAGATTTATGCGAGCAAAGTCACAAGTGAAGGCTTATAGGTAGATTCATTCACGATGACGCGTGCCGTGGTTCTTATTACAATGACATTAATGGCTAATTTTGACAAAATTCCGCGTCTTCGTGGATGGCACTAGGTATAATAACTAACTAACTTTTAGTAATATATTTAGCCCTTTTCCAGACCCCGCCAATTTTGACATGTTACTACAAACGAATCGTAGTTGTATATTGTTTACCTGTGACTGATTAATTTAAAAACGAATAATATTTTTAACAACTTCTTATTTGTATACATTTATGTGGTCGATATACGCATTATGCCGGGAAAGGGGTTAGATCATGATGAAGACCAGAGACCGTATTGCCTAACTAACACTTCCGACGCTCGCGATCGCAATCAAATGACAAATTTTGCGTACAAAAACTGCCCTTTGATTGAAATTGCGAGTGTCAGAAACGTTGAGCAATACAGCCCCTGGATGCGTCAATTTAAAACCTTCTATTACCTTCTGTTTCAACCCTTAAATTATTCTTCACATGATGGAAGGTTGATATATTAAACTTGTTCAAATGAGAAGGGTTTTGTATAGTAATTATATCGTCTCTGACAAATGGTGTATCATTGACCAAGTCCTTCCAATTTTTCCCTTTAATATTCAACTGTTCCACTGCTTCGTACGAGAACACATTTCCAGTGGTCCGTATTGCCACAATGTGAGAGTTCTTTGTGAAATTCTTGAATAATACCGGACAGTGGTAATCATCTTGTGCGTTTTTGAAGAAATTTAACTTGAATAAGGATTTGGCATCTGCTTTCTGGAACAGGAAATAATGAATGTTTGGACACAGACTGAAGAAACTTCTTTGGGACTAGTCATTGTACTCTGTAAATAAAAGGTTACAGTGGATATTTTACATTCACATTTTTATACACCTGGCTACATAATTTTTATTTTTCTGTACCTTGTTTAGAATCCATTGTTTTTGTTTTAATTTTTACATTTTTAATTTGATCACATTGTAATTTAATTATTTCAGTTTTTTTTAAATCACTGTTTTTTTATACTGACATTTGATTGTGTTTATTATTTAGATTTAAGTTACGTAATTATTATTTTTTAACATAAAACTGGTCATTGACCCCTATTGGTTATCACGCCTGATGTTAAGTGCAGATGAGGCCAAAGCAAAAGCAAATTTTCATGTTTACTGAATTAAATTGTTACATTGACATATTTTAATTTTACTGTTCATCATTGTTATTATTATTTTAAAATTTAATTCTAATTTGACATTGCAATTTTAGTTTTGGCTGACATTTTATTGTACATAAGAAATGTAATGAAGAATTTACATTACATTTCTTATTTTACATTTTATTTATATGCATCTGTCAATGTTTTTTTAGTGAATATCTTATAAACCTGACACATATTTTTGCAAAAGGTAATAAATAGATATATTTCTTCAAGATACCCTAACTTAGACTACAGGTTTTAGGCAGCATCATAAATTTTACCAGATTAAAAAAAAACAGATGGCATCAAAATATTACAATGTAAACAATACCTTTCCTGTGACTGGATTGATTTTAAACTTCTTTATAAATTCCAAAAAGGCTTGGAGCTCGAAAACGTTTCCGTCAGCATCGCAGTAAGGGTCCTCAAAAGGTTGCAAGCACAAGCAGCAGTGGTCGAAAGGAAGCCTCTTGAAGGATGTATCTTCCTCCACTGCTGTACCAGAGCGCTTCCCACCGTACAGAGTAGTCCACTCTGTGTACGTTAAGTACCTGAAAAAAGCGTGTAAAGCATGAACTGTATGATTTATAAGTAAAAGAGCCAGTTTACTCATGACAACGGCCGCTGATGTGATTGAAGCATCGAGTAATAATAGCAAAATATCGTAGTGATAAAGACGCAGGTATGGTATTAATTGAATAAAAGAATATCTAATACTTACATTTTATCCTTCTGGTGCTGGCGTTTACCCATTTTGTTGATCTAATCTAAGAACCTTGCGATCAAACAATAAACTCGTTTATGCAATTCTTCTTTATTATATAAAGGAAACACAATGATCTTCTTATTCGTCTAGTTTATATACAACAGCGAAAAACGATCTACAATAATGAAACAGTAAATAAAATCACGTAAACTAATAAATAACTCGGAGTAGGAGTAATGAATGAAATTCCGAAATTGACAGACAGACAGGACAGTTTTTTTTTAATGATATGAAGAATGTCAGTGTCACTTGTCAGGGAAATTGACGTATGTAATTTATCTTGTCTATAGTCTAAAGGTGCGGCCCCATGCAGCCGCTCGACGCTCGTTTCCAGCGTCAAATCTGATCAGATGACATATGCGACAAAGCTGAAAGTGTTGAGCTTTATCGCTGAAAAAAAAACTACAGTTTCGGAAAAACACTGATATTTTTTGGTTTTCATTCACTCCATTTCCTTCTATTTGTATCGCTGCTGCGACTTCCACTAAAGGAGGTTAAGAAATCAGCTTCCGAGACCAAGATCATTCCTGCAAGCAGCCATCTTGACGCTGCTGTTCGACGCGGTGACTTGACGCTACTTTTTTGAGTCGCAGGAAATTTAAAATAGGGTCACGTAAGTAGATTTATCACTGCAAACGAGCGTCGAGCGGCTGCATGTGGCCGCGCTTAAGTGACAAATTGTTTAAGTTATGTGTAAAAACGCCGTTTTTCAATACCTTTTGACGGACGAAAAAGGTCAATTTTATGAATGAAATTTTAGCTGGCAACACACCGGTTCTTTTTTAAAAACATGTCGGAGAGTGGTTGTGCATCGTGAACTTTTCATAGATTTTAATCCTTAGAAAATACTAGTAGTATTCCTTAAATATACCATAGTTTATTATTCTTCAGTGTTCTTAATGTAAACCAGTACATTTTCAATTAATAGTAAGTTGGTTTCTTTTATTTGATACTCTACTCTGTGTCCGTGGTTGTTTGTGTTGGTGAGGGTGATGAACGAATGTAGTGAAAAATGTGGTAAAGAATGATTGAAGCTTTGATTTGAAAGCAGACGGATAGCTTAAATTATTACTTCGTTTATGAAAGGTAATCTTTGGTTTATTTTAGAACATTGTTTGAGTCGTGGGATAATTACAGGCTTTTGCGCTTTGCAGTGTGGGGCATCTAACACAAGAGTCCACTCATAGCATTATAAGGAATCAGTACATTCAGTGGAAGTTTTCTTCTGTCCTGTCTATTGTTTGCCAGAAACCGTGCTGTTCATTACGATTAGGACACGGGTGAACCTTAGAAACTAAATAGTAAATTATCGGATAACGCAAGCCCACAAGATGGCCGACTGTTATTCGTAAGGTACAAAATAAATCATCTCCGTAACCTTATCGCTCGTTCATTTTTGCTAGTCCTGTTGATCACCTATAAGTAGAACTCCGCTGTTTTAATTTTTGTTTAAAAACTCCGGATTTGTCACTTTACATCAGCGCAATGGAATGTCTTTGTTCTTGTCTTGTTCTGCCTAAAAACGACGAATGCATTTTTTTTATTATGTTTTATCATTTTTTTATAACATAAAAAATGACTGCTGTGGTTTCTCAATAGCATACTCAAGCATTGACATATTTCAGTATTTATATTTACATTGTACGGCACAATAGATACTAAAATCATTATCTTATAATAGTGCTGTTTACATGTTGAAAAAGTTTATCATACTATACAGATAGATAAATAAATACTCGAGTTGAAACTATACTCTTAGTCCTTTTTTGCCAGGTACAATTAGACTAGACATATTTTATTGATTTGCATTTTTGTTTTACTTCACCTGTTCATTCCTGCATGCACCATTAACATTCATTTTCATAGACCATTGGCTTGTTAACATTAGCAGTAGTGTAGCAGTTTTACTTGTTTGGCACTTTTAGATAATGTCTGGTGCGTCTGGTTCATCAGGGGGTGGCACAGGACGCGGACGAGGCTCTGGAAACACTGTAACAAACAAATCTGACTCCAAGGAAAACAAAGTTAACCCTAAGATGTCGAAGGCGCTTGGCACATCAGCCAAAAGGATCCAGAAAGAGTTGGCAGAGATCACATTAGACCCCCCTCCAAACTGCAGTGCAGGCCCTAAAGGAGACAATTTGTATGAATGGGTGTCTACCATATTGGGGCCACCTGGTTCAGTGTATGAAGGAGGAGTGTTTTTCCTGGATATTCATTTCTCGCCAGAATACCCATTCAAACCTCCTAAAGTAAGTTTAAATTTTCTTACTACAACTATTTCTTCGGGCAATTGTGTAACAAATCAGTGCATGCACAATGCAAGTTTTCTTTTTATATGTAATTGTATAATATGTAGCACACATAGCACATACATAATCAAAAATCTGTTTTTGATTGATGCTGCTGATTCAACAACATTAAAGTTAGCAAGCAAGCATAATATTATGTTGTAATTATAACCTTTTGTAGGTATTATGTAACTGATTAGTAAACAGATAGTGTGGCTTTCTGAACAGTTGAATGCTATTGACATCATGGTCCAAAGATGAGTTAGCTTATTTATAAATGAACTATCCAATAAAACTGGTGACCATACAAAATTTTGATGATATTGCACTATAACAGATTGGAATTGGTACCTATTGTATTTTTTTAAATAAACAAACTGTTGCAATGAACACAGATCAGTCAGCTCATAGAAAATTGTAATTTTAGGCATATCTAAGATATGACTAAGTTTTTTGTAGTAAGGCCAATAATGTGCAAAATTATTTGATAATTTAATAATAATATAATATTAATGAATGATGAACATAATGACAACAGACTGGCATTAATTTTATAACAACACAAATTAATTTTATGACAAAAATAATAATTGTCATAATACAAAAACTGCGTTCAACAAAAACTGATCTTGATTGTTTTGTCATTATCCATAAACATTTAAATTTTTTCACTTATTTGTTATTCCTTTGTGGCTGGGTTGGTTTCAGTTGAGCTTAATAATTACTAAATCTGAGCTTAGATTTTGCTGCAAGATGGTCAAAAATGTATCAATACTTTTAGTTCAGTGCATTCTAACTCTGGTTTCTTTTTTACTGTGCTATTTGGGTATATATAGACCTGCATTCAAGAACTTGTTACTTTTTTAAATAATAGCTCTTTGTGTACAGGTGACATTCCGAACTAGGATATACCACTGTAACATCAACAGTCAGGGTGTTATTTGTCTGGACATACTCAAGGACAACTGGTCACCAGCGCTCACCATTTCTAAAGTGTTACTATCTATTTGTTCCTTGCTCACTGACTGTAATCCAGGTTAGTTACAATTCTCTAAAATCCTTACTAATACAGATTTGTAAATCATTTATAACGACAATGGGTGTAACAACCAAATAAAAATCCCATGTCAACTTTATATTTAAATAACAGTGGTTCCGTTATAATGACCAACCATCTTTAAAAACCAAATATTGCTGTCTTCAATGTTGTTATAAATGGTTTTGACTTTTGATTATAAAAGTGGAAGTGAGTATGTTTGTTTGATACACTAAGGTACTACTTAACCGATCATGATGACATTTTGTATAGAGATATACTGTAGTTTGAGATCCTGGAAAGGGCATAGAATAGTTATTACCCCAAAGTATTCATAGTTCCCGCAGGCGCGCAATAGTAGAATTATAAGACTAAATCATGGGTAATGCTAGTTACGCTTCCACGCTTAAAGTACTCAACTGATTGTGAGTAAAATTGGCATGGGGATAGTTTGAGACCCTGAGAAGGACAGGATAGTTTATTATCCTGCAAAATTTCGCAGTTCTCGCAAGATAGCAATGAACAAAGAAAATGAAGAAAATAGTTAATACCAATTTAAATGTGAAATGAACTGCATGACTACAAAATATCCAATGCAAGCGCGGCTAATTTACGTAGATTGGCCGCACTAGTTCGCATCCTCATATAACTTAAATGACCACAACATAATAAAATTTTTGGAGAATCTCTTTAATGGTTTTCGCGTGCGACGCCGCCCGTCCGTGGATAAAGTGTAGTGTATGACTTGGGTTACACGCTCAGCCTGGCGTCAGCTTAGTCCATTCATTCTGGTTTTCTCTCATTCTAAATGGATTGACGAATATTATTAAACTAGCTTGTTACCCGCAACTCAGTCCGCGTAGAATTCGTTTATCGCTAATCCCACAAGACCTATGCAATTTTCCGGTATAAAAATTTATCCTATGCCATTCGCCGTGACTCAGACTTTCTGTATACCTAATATCATCTAAACAGACTTAAACTTTCGCATTTATAATATTTCTAGCCGTTACCCGCGATGCCGTTCGCGTAGAATTCGTTTATCACTATTCCGCGGGAACTATGTAATTTTCCAGTATAAAAACTCCTATTTCCTTCTCCAGGACTCGAAACTATCTGGTTTAGCCATGATGATACGCATTTATAATATTAATGGGAAGTGAATACATTTGATTTTCATCAGTCTGTCAATCTGAAAGTGTTACCTACACGTTAATTTTGTTGTTATTCAGACCAGAATGATGGATTGAAGTGACGCCAGACTAAGCGTGTAACTCAAATCTATTTTGTTTTTGCAGCGGATCCGCTGGTAGGCAGTATCGCGACGCAGTACCTCCAGAACAGAGAGGAGCACGACCGCATCGCGCGCCTGTGGACCAAGCGCTACGCGACATGATTCCGCAGCCCCCGCGCCGCCAGAACAACTGTCATACTCAATCAATACCATTCTGTTCTAAATCCATCCTGTTCACCTAAATGTAAGCTTAATGAGGTAACCGATCGTTTAGCGCATATTATAATTGTAATTCACACGGCGCCCTAAGGCGCCACTCGCAGGCTGTTCCGGATAGATCTGCGGTGTGAATTTTGTTCGTAGTCTGTGTGGAGAGTCGTCTTTTCGCAAGATGATTACAGGTATATCGTATAAAAATTAAAAATCAATTTATAGCCGACACTCAAATGCTATGACGGTTTTTTTCGCGCAGACTCACCGCTTATTAATATTCGTTGCAATTAATGTGATGTATAATAAGTAAAAAACAAGCTTATAACTGTTCGAAATTGTAAAAAGACTTTACAAAATGATCTTTTTTTCTGTTGATTGTTTCTGTAAAGAATTGTAGTATGAAACTATTCCTTAGTTTTTATTCAAACCTTCCTTAGTTTTTGTGTATTTTGAGTCAATTTTCCGCAATAATGCGATGATCTCAGAAACTTGAACTGTTACTATTTAAGTACTGTTGGAACCATGTCGTATTATCATATGGCAGGACCCCACAATTGAATTATTATGAAATTAAACATGAATTAAGTATGTGAATAATAATTTCAGGGTACATTATTTGATTTAAGTATTTAACTAAAATACCCAGCTATGTACAGTCAAGTGTAAAAATATGAACTTATTCAAAGTTTCAAAAATATGTACCACACTCTTATTCCGACGCAACAAGGCCGTAGTAACATATTTTTGAGTAGTTCAAATAGATACTTATTTTTGCACTTGACTGTACCTGTTTAATCTGGTAATAATAACTGTATTACCTTAGCAACAAACTCTTGCTAATTATTTTGACTGATGTGCCCTGGCATACTAGCGTTTATCGCGACATAAAGCGTTCATCCTTTTCACACGTGCTTACTGGCTAGAAAGGGACGTATGCTTTACGTAACATTAGGGACGATAGCTAGTCTCTACGACTACTGATGTGTCTATCTCTATATGCATGCTAAATAGTTACCGTTGACCGAAGACACGTCCTACTTCACATTTGTCCCCTCCGCGATAATACCGAGACTTGTTCACTTTGAAATTGAAATGTAAGAAGAGTTTAGGGATACCTCAGTCAGAGAATGTTAATAATCTATAAGCACTGTTTCCTATGATGAGATGGCCGCACTGTAAAAGCTGTTATTGCCTTAATTAATTTGAGTGAAATGTTTAAGTCTTTAGATAGGTTTTTCTTGGCCAATTTTATTATAATTTTATGACATAGATAGTCAAATTTTTGAAACTTATTTTGCATACTTTAAAATAATTTTTGCCTCGTTCAATTATTTAGTGCAATGATAATCAAGACAAACTGACAAACATGTGTCCCTATTTTTGCGAGTTTTATAAATGCGGTACTATGAATTTGACGATAGTTAGAATATTAGATACAAGAATATTTATTTTTGACAGTCAAGATTTCTTTCGAGGCAGCGAGATTTTTAGGGGTCCGTTACCGAATAGTCAGATTTCACGAAGTAAATAAACTAAGTGTGGTTTCCGTTGGTCGCTACCCAGGCTGAAACGTACTTGAATGTAGACCACGCCCAAATTGGTTTTTGTACTATTATTAATACCAATATTAGATATCACAATGGACAAACCGAGCAATCTGAATTTGGGACTATGCTCGTTATGACTGTTTGCTATGGTTGGGTTGCTAACTCGAATTCAAGCGAGTTTTTATCCTAGAATTCGTATTAATGAGCTGTATAAAAATATTTTTTATGACGATATCGACCAAATGTAATCAAACCTGAGATTTCTTTGGGTAACCAAATCTGAACAAATTTAGACGGGAATTTTTGAGTATGAGTAAGGTCACTCATTATGTTTGACATTATTCGTGAAACGTTCACCATCGATTTGATCCATACAGGATTCAACCAAATTAATTATGATCTGATCCATCTGCCCGTCGTACTAACGAAAAGTTGTGTATCGCCCACTTAGTTACTTCAATTAGATGTTTCGCATATAACGCACTATGATGAAAATTAACCTTATTATTTGTGCTGTTGAAATTCCTTGGCTTGATCTTAAATTTTACTAACGGACCTTTTTAAAACCTATGTAGGTTGGAAAATCCGCGCAGGCTTGCTGTATTGTGAAAGTGATTCGACAATATGATAAGCAACCATTCATTTTCTTTCTTATAAAATAAACATATCATGGCTTGCGTTAAATAATGTTTTTTTTTTTTTAAATATGATCCTGGTATTGAAGTAGGAATTTGGCTTCCGATGTGTGCACTACAGGATGTGCCAAAAACTGTTCTGTCATTAAATTTTCCAACTTGTTTTTTTTTCTAACATATTCCGTTTAGTATGTAAACAATTATTAGGAATAAGTTATTTTACTGTCTAGGTAATGTGTAATGTATGTCTTAACCATAGTTCTAAATAAACTTAGCTGCGTAATGATTTTAGTGGGAGGGGAGGAGTATGTCGCGCGTATATGAATGTGTTCGACGACCGTAAGGAACGAAGAATTGTTATTTTTTGAAGAATTCGGTGATAACATTTTTGGTGTAACTGGTGCTGTGAGGTTCACATGCTTGCGACATACAATAGAATAATGAATGCTGCAAGGTATTCGAGACTGGATATTTTTGTCAATGTGATTATTAATTATTTTGTACTAATTACTATGTTGCTTGCAAGACGACAGCTGTATTTAACGCGACTGATGTTCCTCAAATCGATCGATGTTTAATGATAACTTCGGCCCCTTGTAACCATCTTTTGTTACAATTTATATCATGGTATAAAATAGAAAAGAATAAATTTGTGTGTAACTAGAACGCCGAATGCTGTTTTATTAAACCGAACTTCTCAATAAAAATACTTGTGTAGATGAAAGAGGATTTTATTATAAATGTACCTGGAAACACTTTCAAATATTACACTCATCTAATATAATAGAATTACAATACAATATATTTGTGTGCACCACTTCTACTAAACACTACTAAGACGTAGAGATTACGTAGTTAAATAACTTTTAGTGAGGACTACGCTGCAGACGCGAATATATTCATGGAATTTGACAAACTTTATAAATCAGTCTTCTACGCTGAGCACACTTCAATCATGGATGTGAGATTTTTCTAATTCGGTGCAGGATGCTGCTAATCACGCGACACTACAAACATTTGGCGTTATATTTATAGAAACATGAAAACTACGTAAAGAAAAAATATTCTTAAGATGCAACAAACTTGTTGCTTTCCTTGAAGATCTTATAAAATACGCTTAAAATAATATAATTCTTCGTACTACTAACTTTTAACTTAACATAAAAGTATTTTCCGACATATACAGACAAATTTAGAAACGAGATTAAAAAGTAATTATAATTTTAGACAAATTGAGACCACGTTACAATTCGATTTTTTTTTAATTGTTGATTATGTAGGGACGAAGCCTTCTAGGCGTTTAGACAGTTTCATACTGGCCGCGAATGGACCGGGCGAGGCAGCAGGCGAATATCACTCCCAGGAGCTGAAAAAAAAAAACATTGCATTTAGGGATTAGAAATTCAACAATGAATAATAATATATTTGTTTCTCATCTCATATTATTTAGAAAGATCTATTTGGTTCCTTCCATCAGCACCACCATCTTACAATAATAACAAACTTAATTATACTAGAGTCCAGAATTAGGCGAACTAGACTGACAGCTGAAAATGTTACCAGAAATAGAAAAAAAATAGTCATAGGAATATGTCGATATAACCTTAATTGTGTAGACGCGGAATAAAAATGTTTGTCACTTAGCTTTAGGTCTAAAAATTAAGCCGTGGTGGCCTAGTGGTTTGACCTATCGCCTCTCAAGCAGAGGGTCGTGGGTTCAAACCCCGGCTCGCACCTCTTGAGTTTTTCGAAATTCATGTGCGGAATTACATTTGAAATTTACCATGAGCTTTGCGGTGAAGGAAAACATCGTGAGGAAACCTGCGAAGCAATTCAATGGTGCGTGTGAAGTTCCCAATCCGCACTGGGCCCGCGTGGGAACTATGGCCCAAGCCCTCTTGTTCTGAGAGGAGGCCTGTGCCCACTAGTGGGACGTATATAGGCTGGGATGATGGATGATGATGATAAGAAAAAAAGGCCCGATTTTCATGAAAATTTGATAGATAGATAGATAAAAAACTTTATTCACAAACATGCCATGACAATTCTACATAAACAAACGATTCAAATTGTTACATATTTAAATTAAGTTGTCACGGCACAGCCCATTTGCACTTTAAAGTTGAATATTTCGCAAACAAATCACTGAATCGGAAAATTGACTGAGCAAATCCATAATGGTTTTAAAATACCTATCCAACGATACACCACCCACCACACTATAGGGTTGAATGAGAAAAAAAAATCACCCCCAATTTACGTCTATGGGAGGTACCCTAAAAAAAAGTTGTTTCTAGCATTGATAGTCCCTGAGCAAAGCCGCGGACGGACGGACAGACAGACAGACATGGCGAAACTATAAGGGTTTTGTTTTTGCCATTTTGGCTCCGGAACCCTAAAAAAGTTTTCTATAATGATCCTCTCGCTAGTTGAAAGAAGTAAACGTTATAATTATAAACATACATACCTGTACCATAGCAATTCCCAGTCCAACTCCGCCAAGCACATAGGCGATTTCTTGCATGTGTGACACTACTTTGGTGAGGCAGCCGCTCTTGTGCAGAAATTCAGACGTTTCAGTGCAAGGCGTGGCGACTCCTGTGCCGGCGATCTCTTGGCCACTGCAGCAGCTGTCAGGGATCTTGGGCGGTACTACGGTCTTCCAGTCAGCTACGCCGTAAATACCGCAGCAGGCCAACTGTGGATCACATGAATGGGTACTTCAAATTTAACAGTTTACGTTTTGTCTCTTGTATTCGCACATCGCAGCAGTATTTATCAGCACTTGTTGCAAATTAATTATGAATTTTCAGTATAAAAATTTAAAAAGGTTTGACATTTTCATTAAAATTTAATTTTTACTGTCGCTAAAATGTAAAGACATTGAAGTCATTAACAAGGCTCGGATACCGGTTAAATTTGCAAACCGTTATCATGTACTTGGCGCAAAACCTTTTCATTTTGGTTTCGTTCGCGAAACCGTTATTTTTAAACCTGTTTTTAAGGGAACATTTCCATAAAGTTCTTGTTAGATTAACCGGTTTAGAAAAATACAAAAACAGGTTTATTCCGGTGCAGGATAAAGGTCGCCGCCCGCCGCCGGCCGGCCGGCTGTCACTAGTCGAATAAACCGGTTTATTTAGGTTATAGTTAAGTTCTTCAAAACGTTCGCGTTCTTATCAAAGTTCGGAGTTAAACCGAAATACACCGGTATTGACAGCTATTTTATAAACCGGTTCCGAGCCTTGGCCATTAATAGGGTGTAGGTAGTCCTGAGTTCGATAAATTCTTACGGCCTCTTGGTAGCTGGAAAAATATCGAGATTTAATAGCTAAACTTGAAACAGTATTGCCTAACAAATGTTCAGTACAGTCACCTGCATTAATATCTGACACGTCCTAGCGGCTCTAGAAATAGAGTCTTATCAGATATTTATCCACGCACTGTTGTGTCAGATATTGGGGCTGGTGACTGTACAGCTAGGCAGTGTTTACTATTTACCCATGTTATCTCCAACAAAGATAATTAACTTGTTATTATTTTAACGCAATTCGTGGAACGCTTGAAGTACCACGTACTTATTTGACATTAATATTGAAATGGGCACGTATCTGCACATATATAGATATATATCTATTAGTTAAAAAGTCGAGGGTCAAAATATCGAACGATCTAAATATCTACTATCATTATACCGACGTCTAGAATTCCTAACAGAAATACCGAATGGTTAAAATATCGACAGTTCAAAATATTTACAACCGAATGATCGATATATGCTAATATCAAAACACAAAATATCAATCGTCAAAAACCCAAAGTTTAAAATATCGAAAATTAAAATAGCGAAGGATCTTAACATCTAATATCATTAATTCATGATGACGGTTAGCATTCCTAGGCTCAAGTGCAGAACGGTTTAATAGTTGAACGTCAAATTGCGCGTGCACGAAATAGGAGGGTAGATGCGAAATCATTATGCGCTGTGTGCGCGTAGCGTAGATGTTAGTTATACATAAAAATAATGCAACACGTAATAATTAAAGTTCATTATAAACAATTTGTACAACAAATCTACTCGCCTTTTCGACCTTATACAACCTACTTTCCTAGTGAAAGTTATCCTAGCTGCTATAAAAAAAAAACCTAACATCGAAGGCTAAAGCGGGAGCCACGCTCCGCTTCGCTCCCGCCTTAGCCTTTAGAACCTAAACTATCCGAGTCGCTTCTGCTCCGAACCGTCTTGCTCGTTGGCTTCGCTCGCTCGCACAAATCAAATCTTTTTGTACATTTGGCAGCATAACTAATCATTATTAAGAATGTTGTTATACATTTTAATAATTATATTGAATAACCGAAATTTCAAATAAAATTATTTTATATAGGCACGCATTATAGCAAAAGGATTGTTTATGACTGCTTGTCTGTATTTTTATTTCGTGTTATTTGTGTTTGTGTGTCGAATTTGTGTGAATAAAAGGAAAAAAGCCTTACATGTAGTCTATGTTACTAGCAATAATATCAGCTACCTGCCAATGAAAGTTCCATTAATATCGGTTCTGCCGTTATGGAGATTACACGGAACAAACAATCATAAACGAGCCGTTCCCAACTAAATGATTGTTTGCATAAGCAAGTGATAGCTATCAATATTTCTTAAAGTAACTTCACGAATTGGGACTGTGCCAATTACATTATTACCTACAACAAGTTAAATGAAAGCTAATAATTATTTATTTTTATTAGCAATACGCTTGCTCAACGAAAACTAAGGTTTTTGGACCGGACGGCACTGGAACACACAAATCTAGTGGCGTTACGCGTCAGATAACGCCACTACTTTAAAAAATCTCGTATCTCAAATCAATACGTCAACAAAATTGACCTTTGAAATAATGTTCGTAAAGTTCAATTAGAAAAGTATCAATTTTGAGATACGAGCTTTTTTCAAAGTAGTGACGATATGTCCCTTCAACTAGACCACAAAGAATCCCAGAATTGGATTCCGTGAGTGCGATGGGGGATCCTTTTTTTCGCAATTTAAAGAAAGATAAACTCAAATTGAAGCGTAATCATACCGTATACTTAATATAATAAATACAAAAGCTTGTGTGAATGTGTGGCTGTTACTATTTCACGCTATAACAGCTGGACAGATTTGGAGGTATTTATTGTGAAATGTGGTGGATCTCGGGGTGTGTACGTATAATATGTTTTTCCCGTTACATTTACCTCGCCTCGCTCCGCTCAGCTGTTTCCACCAGAGATGTGCTGTGCGAGGTTAGGTAAATGAAGCGTTTCTATTGGTTCACATCTCTGGTTGAAACGCAGCGTCAGACACGTAAAATCCATACAAAGATGTAGAAACCTTCAATTGTATTTGGGAATTCCCGTGAAAATTTAGTAAAATAGGTTTACGCGAGCGAAGCCGCGAGAAAAGGCGGTTTCAGACTAGCGAACGTTATTTGCACGTATAAGCTCATTTTTGAAAGCGCACGCACGCGCTTATAAGTGCGGTTTTGTTTTCTTCGAGCGTTAAAAATGCAGGAATTCGCGCGTGTCGTTCGGTTTAGCGTTCGGTTCTAGCGTGCGTGTAAGCGCGTACACCAAAAACGACCGTATGCGCGTAGAAAAAGCGCTAGTCTAAAACCACCATAAAGGCTACTAATTTGATAAAAGGAACTCACGTCAGTCTGCATGATATCGAAGGTGTTCTTGACATTAGGGTCCGTCGGGTATTCCTTGATAGTGGCATTGAGGTGACGCACGATGCTGGTCTCCAGATCCTGGTTCTTCACATAGCCTGCGATGCCGACTGCGAGCTCAGCCACGAAGATCACCAGCAGGAATACCGAGAACTGAAAATATACGGTCAGTTGAGGTATTTCCTTACAGGTTTTTGGTCCATTCTGTACGGGCCTGGCTATACTACCACGGCGCGGCGCCGGAGTGCGGTACGTTGCCGCAGCGTGCAAATACACAATGCCGAGCACTTTACAAATTACATGAAACATAATTTGCATCTTGTGCACCGTGCAGCGGCAACGTGAAGCACTCCAGCGTCGCACCGTGGTGATGTGACCAAAAATTGCGCCACACATGGAAATCTCAATTATTTTCTTTGTGTCACGAATTGCCAGGCCACCCTTTCCCGACGATGTCCTAGATATGGAACTACACTGTCGAAGAACTGTGGAAACGGTTTTTTTTTTCATAATGTTTAATCGGTTTTTGTAAGGGAAAGGCAGGAGTGGTTATATCACATTATGGCCGATTTAGAAGGCTAATTAACTTCATTTAAGTAGGTATGTAAGTAATTTCTATATCGAGTTTTCCTTATGAGCGCAACAAGTTTTGTTTGTTAGTTAGGTACTTTAACTAGGTGGCATTTTGAACCTACTAAAATCTGCATTTCACAGTTCTTAAATTATAAGAATTGTTCAACTAACCAGAGGTTCCCAAACGTATTTCTTCTAATACCCACTTTGAAAATCAGTTATTTTGTAGCGCCCCCCATTTTTTTAACCGACTTCAAAAAAGGAGGAGGTTCTATGTTCCAATGTTGGTATTTTTTTATGTATGTTCACCGATTATTACTCAGTCAATTGTGGATCTATTTTCAAAATTCTTTTTTTCACCTTAAAAACCTCAATAACATATTAGTCTCGCCTAATGAAGGTACAAAGGTGGAGATTTTTTCTGGGCCCCTTACCGCCCCCCTCTCGGCCTCCAGCGCCCACAAGGGGGCGTTATCGCCCACTTTGGGAAAGACTTAACTAAGCTATTCGTAAATAGTTAACGTGCGTGAAATCAGATCTATTTAGCGTGTTTATTTAAAATAAGTAGGGAATTGACGACCGGATGGCCAAGTGGTTAGACCTGACTACGAAGCTTGAGGTCCCGGGTTCGATTCCCGGCCAGGGCAGATATTTGTATGAAAAATACGAATGTTTGTTCTCGGGTCTTGGATGTTTAATATGTATTTGTGTAGGTATGTATTTATCTATCTATGTCTGTTTATCCGTTGCCTTGTATCCATAATACAAGCTTTGCTTAGTTTGGGACTAGGTCAATAGGTGTCAAGTGTCCCATCATATTTATTATTATAATTATAATTCTCTCTTTTAGTCTCAGAAGCAACCTTTAAAGCACTTAAATCAGTTGTAGTTATTCAAAGAATTAGTCATGTCCATGTTGCGGCTCTTACAGAAAAACCAAAGGAACGAATGAGGCCACGGACATCTTTTGTAATGATAATACTTATGCGTACCTACTTAATCTACAGACAGTCACATTTCTTTCTACACCACATTTAACTCGGGTTACGTGACTATCTATAAGATGCCTAGACTTAGCAGGAAAGATAAGTAAAGCTATACCTCTAAAATGGGCAACACGTTTTATGGTTCCCTATGCTATATGTACGCTTTATGGTTTCAGCTTCGACAGTAAAAATTAATAGTCTGTTTAATTATTTCTTACATTACTCGTAAATAAGCGAGAATGCAGTTATTCACGCATATTTACGAGTAATGTCCTCCTATATAACTATATATGTGCCCTTTTCTGACCCCAATCATAGATAAGAAGCGCCCACAAGCGGCTCCCACAAGTTATGGTTAAAAACCTGTTTAATTTTTTTTTAATAAATGGCACTGAACTGTTGTCTAAATAAATTTAAAAATAAATGCGACATTTTATATATTACACACTACTTATCTGTTGCCCGTACTTCCGTCTGCGACGAATTCTATTATAAATATGAATCTCAAACCATCTCCATACCATATTTCACCTAAAATTTAGATTCTAAATCACTTCAGTGACTCAAGCGTGAAGAGGTAACATACCAGACGAACAGACAGAGTAACTTTAGCATTTGTAAATTAGTATGGCTGGATATTATAAAGATTCTATGTTTATAGCTAGGTCCTATAAATATTTTAAAGATGTGAAGTGTTCCAGTGGCGGAATTAAACTGGTCCTCTCGATTCTAGGTGGTTATTTCTGGGTTAGCGGCTAATTCCAATTTAATTCCTTTGTTATTTTAGAAACATGATGTCACCCGGGACATCGGATTTGCTTATAAATAGACGTCATTCAGAGTAAAGTATAAATCCTGCGATAACAACGAGGTAAATGACCGACTATTTCTGTTTTGTTGGTGAAAATTATTTTAGATTTCTATTGACACCTATACATATTCTATGGGAGTTGGGACTATATTATTGATATTGTTTTTTTCCGTACCTCAAAGGAAAAAAAAACGGAACCCTTTTAAACTTTAACCTTAACAGTCAGTCAGTCAGATAAGTAGACAGAAAACAAAGTGATCCTAGAAGCCTTAAAGGATCACTTTGTTTTACGTATATCTGACTGTTATTTGTTTAATTAAGACACTTTTTCTCAGAAATTCGTGGATGTATCAAGCTAAAATTAATATCAAATACTCATGTCTGCTACCCTACCCCTGAAGCAGTGAAAAAATTAAACTTTACCAATAAGAAAATTCTGAAAAATCTTTTTTTTTCTGTCTAAAAACTTAATCATTTTCGAAAAAATTTTTTTTTTTTTATAATAAGAAAGTACTAAGTTAAGAAAAATTCTTCCACGACTATTTCTCAAAAAGCTGTCCATTTTCATTTGACCACTTATAAAAAAAAACAGACGCTATTTCCACACAAAAAAACAAGAATATTGTGTTTAAATATACCTATACAAAACCTTGTGGTAATAAAAAGTCAGCTAATCTTTGTTGTTGGATCCAATAGAAAGTTTCGATGTAGTTACAAAATTACGATTTTTTCCTCACAAGATTTCGTGACGTTTTCCTGACGTCAAGAAATTGTAGATGTTTTGTTTTATGATCTCGTCCTTAGTGTTAATAATTTCTTCTGATTTCTTGTCAATTTCATGACGGGACAACTTTTTGAAAAATACCTACTCTCAGTTGACGAAAGAAAGTGTTTGGCCCGTAAGCCATTTCAAATCAACCACTTCCTAAGATTTAATTAAACTAGTCGCGATGATCGTCTAATGTGACAAATTACTCTAGATGAGCATTAACTGGAAAGGAAACGTCCATTTAACGTCACGAAACGACTGCAGAGGCACAAAGGTCGCATTGCCTTCCCAATTGACTTCTGTGGATCACCGAGTGACCAACTTAACCACAGTACGTATACACCCACTGATTTTTCATGTGTTAATGAATAATGAATGGCCAGTTTTATAAGAGGCATATTATGCAAAAAGGTTATAAAATTTGGTAGATCTGGAATGCATCTACCTTACAGACCTACCTACATAGATGTAGATATAAAAGGGTGTAGTGTCCCATCGTTTTAGGTGTTTTTTATTTTTTGTCTATGTAGGTATAATTAATAAGAATTTTAGTCTAAAGCGCATTGGTTTTACTATAATTTTGTCATTTTTTATTGATTAATACATAAGTTGGCGAAGCGATGGTGGGCATTTTCACAAAAAAGTGTACCCATTCCTTTTTTCAATTTTGGAAAAATTATGGTTTTTCCTACTCAGAATCAAAAGCACAATCGATTCCGATGGTTCAAAAAATGTCCCAATCAAAAATTACAGTTTGTGACATTTTAGACACTTGAGCCATTCTTTAAAATAGCGATAGGTATTAGGCTTAGTTTAACATCTCCATCCAGAGACCGATCTTTTCGATCTCCAGAGATCGATCCGGTCGTGACTCGGTGCTAATGTTCGGGAAGTTAGTACTTAGCTCTTAAATAGTCGTTTTGTCATGGCATTGTTCTAACCTTGCACTTCACGGGTCTGTGACTTGCGATAACAATTATTGATCGCGTTATTATATCAGGCGGTTGTGAGCAATGTCGTTACTTCTGTTATTGTGTCGTTAATTCTGTTATTAGTCAGTGGTCAGTGGAAGTTTGTGAGTCATGAGTACTTATCGGAACGTATCCTAACGATAACGCCTAGTTAATTACGTAGCTTTTAAATAGGTTTAGGTGTATAAATTACATCTTTCTTACTATGTTAATTTTACTGAGAGCTGCAACGACGCAAGCCTAAATTACAGCTAATTACAAATCTAAGCCATCTTACTAATTTCTGAGTTATCCAACTGAAGGCACCTGCAGAGAGCAAATAGATTTGTTTGCGATAGTGAAGTTTGCTTTGGTAGTTTCCAGGACAAACCTTAGCTAAACATCTCGCAAGCACAGAAAGAGACACCGTGCGTTTGTCTACGGCAGGTATAACTGGGTTTCCATACGTTCCGTTTATATGGGACTTTTAGCGTATTTAAGTATCGTGCCCCGTATTGTTACGTGTCCCGTTTAAGCAAACAAGTAAAGCTAATAAAGAATGTAATCTGCGCAGTACCTAATTAGGTTAGCATTACAATATGGAATTTGGAGCCCCCCCCCCCCTTAGAAGTGGCGCCCGGGGAAACAACCCCGATCCCCCCGCCCCCAGCACCACAGGCCTGGCACTAATAAGTCCTGTATCAGTTTCCACCAATTATGACAACCCTACTAAGTATAAACCGAACAAAAGGATAAAACGTCAAAAAATGGTCTGTACTATCATAGTAAAAGAGAAGAGTTCTCTTGTAGATACGCATTCTCGATCTTTTTCCAAGCATTTCGTCCCAAGAACTTGGCACTGAGACTCGGTGTCATGTCAATCCTTCTATGAACACACAAGCATTGGAAAATGTAAACCACAAGTTATTGGTCGCAGAAGTGGAAGTGTACCTACCTAACTATATGTCAACCTTACCCCTATCTAAAGGCCAATGTTTTGTGGTTTACGTTGAAGTAGGTTAAACCACATGAATTTAATACAGGTGTGCAAGGAACCTCAGCCTCAGAAACACACCTGTGTAATTTGATGTAACTAAATAATAAACAATTCTTTAACATTCCAAATTACTTCTGAATGTACAACACATTCATAAGTAAACATACGTCTGTGAGTTTTTTAACCTATGGCTGATAAAAAAAACAATAATAAACTATCCTTAAGTAAGTTACCTACTCTAAGAACGTATTTAAATAAATTTTGTTAGTTAATGATGTGACGTTTAGGTGCGTTAATTAATATGGATTTTATGGATGCAATAACTTTGCGTGCTCAATTATTATATTCTAGTTACTTATTAAACAGAACCCATACAGTGTTAAATTACTTTTAAGGTTACAATGACCAATGCATTAATCTTACCTATCGCTGTTATTTATTTACAAATAGGGAATCCTAGACTGGTTTTGAGTGTATGGTAAACACCGGTTTATTTCGGTTTTCCTTCCATACAGTAAAAAAAACCATTTTGAATACCCTATACTTCGTTTTTTTAGCATTAGAAAGAAGGTAACGACGTGTCTTTTTTTTTTATTTAAAAACAATTTTGAAAAATAAGTCACAGCAAATAGTAACAATTGGCGAGGCCATATGATCATTTACATTGTTTTGGTATTATAAGTATAAGTTACTGTTTTTTTAAACTTTATTCAATAAAAAGACTCGTCAAGATTGTTTACCCTTTGTCTAATGCTAAAAAAAAGACAAAGTATAGGTATATACAAACTATTGCCTATGGTAGTGCCAATAAATTTACAGGCTTTCGTACACAAGTCCTAAAATTTGGAGAAATTAGTTGTTTAACTTGAAGTTTACGGCAATGGATACGGGATATCTTCATATAAACATCGCGACATGGTCACCCTATCAGTCGTTATGAGATTCGTCATTTTGCAGTGTATTAATTTACTATAGTGCATTTCGTAGAGTGCATTGCTAATAAGTGCGATTCAATACGTTAGAAAATAACAAATTAAATTTCAACACAATTTAAATTTAAATCACTTGATCACGATCACTGTACTGATAACATAAAATACGTTTTTAAATATATTATCCCTGTTACTGGAAAACCGGTATAAACAGACCAATGCAGTGTTTATTTCATGTCATGAAATAATGAACTCAATAAGAATTTTTGAGGTGCTATTAAGGGTTTAGCTGGTTGGAATAGTTGAATTGGTAAATGTCAATTGTTTGTCGCCTCATTCCTAGTAATCACTCCAACTTTCAGCCCTCTATCTTGAACTGTCACAGAGATAATGTCAAAAATATATTTTCTTAATTTTTTTTTAAACTCGTTTGCTCCTATTCCATAGCAGCTAAAGCATTGAAACAAAATCACAGCTATGTAGTTTTTGTGGGAGTATACCCTACAATTGTATTAATATTTTATACGTGAAAAAAAAAGACAATTTATTTTTTGACAGCTCTTTCCAACAAGTTTTTTAAAGGTACACTTATGAAAATAACATATAAATTGCAAATAGTTTTACCTACTACCATACGAAAACTAGCGAAAGTATTCAAACACAGCAGCAGTTCAGTAACCTTTTGTGACAGCCATACGTCAAATTCAAAATAATACACTCTTTGTTTTTGTTATGCTAGGCAACGAACATGAAACTTTGAAAGCGAACCTTCAGAAGGCTACACTCTTGATACTTGCATACTTTCGTTAGTTTTTTTTTTTAGTATGTTGCACCAATTATAATCAATTGATTTTTCGTATGGTAGTAGCTAATACTATTTGAAATTTATATGATTTTTTTCATAGGTGTACCTAACAAAAAAACTTGTTGAAAAAAGCTGTCAAAAAATAAATTGCAATTTTTATTTTTATTTTATAGTAAAATTGTAAGGTATACTCCCACTCAAACCACGTAGCTGTGATTTTGTTTCGATGCTTTAGCTGCTATGGATTATGGAGTGATTACTAAGTAGTTATGAGGCGACCAAAATTTGACATTTACCCATTCAACTATTCGTCACAGGGGCCACATGTCCTTCCTTAGCCTGCTAAACCCTTTTATCAAAAGCAGCGTATTACTCATAACATGACTGTTTTCCCACTGATGCCATTATTAATCCTCGGTTTTACCCAGACATTTACTCTTCCTGGTACCTATTTATTAGAAATGATTATTACTTTTATTCCATGTCATTAAAACGGATTTTTCCTGTAATAATGGAAATAATAATGACACCTTAACTACACAAAACATCCATGGCATAAGTCAAATAGCATAATAGTATATTTTTGAAATGAAAACCGTAGGAGTGTTTTAAGTATCTTAAGTTTCTAATTTATCAGTGAATGTAGAACTAGCTATTATTTTTCTAGCATAAATTGTAAGCTAAATCAATTAAAAAATTCAAAATAATTGAGGAAAAACTGAAAATTTACAAATTTATAATAAATATTAGGCCACTGAATATGAACATTATTTCTACCATTTTTTTTTTCAAGTAAACATACAAAAATGTGACTATATCCAATAAAAGGGACCACTTTAGTGTTATGGAGTTATTAATATTTACTAAAACTAAATAAAATTGGCTATCCAGTGAAAAAATAATGATTGAATAATGATAATGTGCCACGATTATCTAATATATAAAATTCTCGTGTCACAGTGTTTGTAACCAAACTCCTCCGAAACAGCTAGATCGATTTTTATGATTTTTTTGTGTATATTCGGTAGGTCTGAGAATAAGACATAATTCTTTTTTATAAATTAAAAAAAAATCATTATGCAAAATGTACGAGTTGAGAGAATTGAGTTTAAAGTTTATTTATGCTCGTGAAAAATACACACTAGTTATGGAATGATTAGTAAAAATTTTATCTACTATCAAAGATTAAATACAGATATCAATGGTGTCAATAACTTTGATGATTCGGACGGAATGTTTTCAAAGAAGGACTTGAAAGAGTGGGAAAAAATCAAGTATCTTAATTACCGTTATAAATAGTCTGCAGTGTTGCCATGAATTCAATTCAAGATTAGATTTAATAATGGCAGCACTACAACCCTTCATAAAAGTGTTTTATGACGGTGCAAAATTCCGATTTTTTTCATGGTTGTGAAAAATTTAAAATTAAGAAGTGATCACAGTCAAGGAACTGTAAAATGCCAATTCCTAGTTTTTTTAGCTGATTTTTTACAGTATTCTTTGCCTGCTAGTGTTAATGAAATTTTATTCATGTCAACAAAATTGAACCTTGACATAAGGTTTATAAAGTTCACAGAAAAAATATCTATTTTGAGGTAAGTACGAGTTTTTTTTAAGTAGTGACGATGAATATTATTTTACTCAAATTGTTATTTAAGGTGCTAATAACCGATTAGTAACAAAAACTCATACTAGAACCCTCAAAGTACTTAGTCCCTTACACAGTCACAAATATTTCTGCAACCTCAACTTGTTTAGTTGCACGTGTTGTACCTATTCTTTTAGGCATCTACTAAAAATAAAATGAAAATAAACCACCAACCCATTAAAAAGTTTAAAAGTGAAAAATAGTTTTTTTTTCTATTGTTAAAGATACTTACAGAAACAATCATGCAGTGGTTCTCCTTAACAGCACCACAGCATCCGAAGAAAGCTACAATGAAGACAATCACTCCCACAATGATAAGGACGACCGGAGCCGAGGTGTAGAAGTTCTCATCAGTCAGGTCAATGTACGGGGACGAACTGATCTCAGCCTTGATGCCCACAATCAAGATGATCAGCCCAGAGATCTAGAACAAGGATATGTTATTATGAACTGAAATTAAGAGTAAATGCTAGATTGAAAATTACATTTGGATTTTTGATGGACAAATACAGAGCTTCAACTAAGGCAATTACAAAATAGTATGAATATTATATGCATACATCATTATTGCAGGAGCAAAACGATTTGTCAGCACTGAAAGATTATGCAAATAAGCAATAAAGAAGTGACACTTATATCCTGCAACATTTTATGCCTATGAGTTTAAAATTTATCAACTTTATTTCTAATATCAGACCTCCACACTTGACTTGATTACTAGTGCTTACTTAAAAAGATTAACTACGCAATTGCAACGAAAACTTTTCAGTCACTTTTTCTATTTAACATTGTCATTTATTAATTATTCGTAATAATAACTGTGTTCAAACCTAATTATCAAGTGTTTTTAAAAATGCTGCAAAGGAAAAAACATGCGATGAATTTGTGGAGTTGTGGATAAAGGATTATACCGAATTACAGGGTCGCTGATATAAAATTATATTGCTCTTAGTGCAACGTTAGTTTCCATCAAACAAAATCTTCTGTGGAATGACATTTCAACTCGCAATTTCAACTTAACTTTAATACTTAATACTTAAATTATTACTAAATAGACATTCTGTTAGTTCTTTAACTGATTTGTTTTTGCTCCCCTGATAATGATGTATGATTAAACATATGCATTTAACAACTTCCAAACTTTGTGGTTTCATTATTAGCATGCTATGGAAATTCTCGGCCAATATATTATGTCCCAGTGCAGGGCACAGGCTATGAGAGAGCTTGGGCTGGAGTTCTCTCGCAGGTTCAGTACAGATTGTTTGAGAACTTTACACAAATTTTATCCTAGCTATATTTTCCAATATTATAAAGCTCATAGTAATTTCAAATGTAATTTCACACATGATTCCTGAAAAACTGAGTTGCAAGACTAGGCTTGAACCCACAATCCTCTGCTTAAGAAGCCATAGGTCTAACCACTATGCAACCACTTTTTAGAGTTGACACTTTTCTAGAGTCGTCGTAATAGTTAGACACTTGAAATTTTCACAGATTATGTATTGCTGTGGCTGCTATAACAACAAATAAATAATAAATTTAAAGGGGGGCTCCCATACAACAAATGTGATTGTTTTGCCAGTTTTTTAATGATAAAAAGTAGCCTATATACTTATTTATCGATATAGCTTTCTTTTAATAAAAGAATTTTAAAATTAAATCCGTAGTTTCAGATTTTATCCCTACATACAAACATAAATCTATATTATAATGTATATATCCTCCTGAGTCCTGACATTTTTTAACAAACTTAGCGTTTAAGACCTAGAAAATTACAATTAATTATTCTTAATTACAATATTCTTAGAATTCTTTATTCAATGAACAATTTGTTGCTTATAAGTACTTTCATTGTCCAGTGTTTAAGTGTTAATTCTCCTTTATAATGGATCACATGCGAGGACTTACTTTATAAAGGTACCTAGCTAAAGTTATACTGTATATTTTTTTCTTACAAAAATGTTGCATTATTCATTACTTACTCATTCATTTATAATTGGCTTTTACCAATACATTGAACTGTACAGTAGATAAGGTATGCAATGTTTTGCAGAGCACAACATTCATAAAATTGAGATAAGTGGATGCAGACTAAACAGTGTTAAAATTCTCATTAAACAGTTGTGACATTAAAATAAACTGCTTAAAGAATGTTGTTTTAAAACATAACAATCCGGTTTGTCATATGATTAAGTCCTCATTTTCAACAAGTGTTATTACAGTTAGCCAGTCAAACCTTATGCAATGCTTGTGACTCATGTCTTCGACAAAGCATTAATTCGCCTCTCACCTTAGCATAGGTTTTTTCAAATGAAGGTAGATGTTTACTATCTTATCTACTATGTTTACTATCGTAATTTACGTGCGTGGTTCTAAATTATGTTTTACAGATTTAGAACTTAATTCAACAACGGTGAAACCTTTTAACGGCATGCTCCGAAAAATGCAGCGACAGAATAGGTGACACCGTAATGAAAAAACTTCGATATGATCTAGAAAAAATACTTACCGCGAACAGAAGGTTGAAACAAAAAAGCAGGTACTTGATGCACGACATTCCTAAACCGAGAGCCATCGTGAAATTCGAAAGAAGACAATTTGATTCCAAATCACTTCCTGAAACTAAAGCACAGTTTATTAGCTACTACGTCGTCATACACTCCTCCAGTGCGAAGTTAAAACCATCGATTTGTCGTGTTGACAATGGATTAAACACTGCACAATTCAAACAGAGAGCACAAAGATGCATTTAAAAAGTTTGAGTATTTTTCTGAATTTATTACGAGCTTTACTTAAAAATATTCTTACCGTCAATTATCGATATACAATTTTAAAATAAAACAAGGACGAAACGATCCAGCGTAAACACACCTATCGCGGAAAACAAACAAACGCGAATGGCGAATGAAATCCAGTATCCAGTGTTGTCAGCATCTACTACGCACCACTACCACCACTACGCAGTACGCACTACGCACGCAAAATGACGTTGAATTGAAACGGTTGAAAAAATGGAAACTACATTTTCTGATTGGTCCTTGTCACTAAAATTTTCAAATTCTTGTTTCTGTGCTGCTCGACTGTTTTGTCTTGGGTCACAATAGATAATTTAACGACACTAAAGGCGCGGTCACATGCAGTCGCTCGACGCTCGTTTCCAGCGTCAAATCTGGTCACGTGACACGCGATAAAGCTGAAAATGCTGAGCTCACGGGCTTCATATAAACTTATTCATATAATGTTTGTGGTTGAGCTATATCGCTGAAAAAAAAACCTTTAATTTCGGAAATAACTGTTTTTTTTTCGTTCACTCCAATTTCTGGGTGACACTATTTACCGGCCCGATATTTCATGTACACACCCATACACACTGATGTCAAACTGAGAAGTTTCTATGGGCTTGTACTACTTACTGACCAATTCGTCATTTATGCTGATGATGATAGTGAGTCCGAGGATGATGATGATGATGAAGAAGAAGACAGTGATGATGATAGCATCATGATTAATCCATCTCCCCTGAACCTAGACCAGGCACTAGCTCTGCTAATGACCTAATGGAAGGAATATCTTTTTTAGATGATGATTAAATTATTTAAATATGTAATAATGTGGTAATAATAAAAACATAAATAAATATTCTATCATTTTTTTCACAATAATATCCGATATACCTACACTAACAATCTATAAAAATTAAAACTAACTATTTTTAGAAGTAGATTTATCTACGTCAAAGTTTCTATAGTTTAATTATAGTTAGGCACTTTTTTTGCTCGTATGTGTACGATGCGCAAACTCCCCACTCCTTGTTTAATGCTCAAGAAGTTTGCCGGTATCTGTACATTTAATATCATGTCGGTATTGACGGTATTGTTCGGCCGTGAAATAGTGTCACCCCAATTTCTTTTATTTGTATCACTGCCACGACTTCCACTAAAGAAGGTTAAGAAATCAGCTACCAAGACCGAGATCATTCCTGCAAGCATCTTGATGCTGCTGTTCGACGCGGCGACTTGATGTTGCTTTTTTGAGTCGCGGGAAATTTAATATAGGGTCACGTGACCATCTTTTTATCGCTGGAAACGAGTGTCGAGCTACTAGCATGTGGCCGCACCTTAGCATAAACGTATTGCAATGTTGCCAGATTAAAAGATACATCGAAAGCGCGGTAGGATTCAAACTTGATTCAAACGTTGAGTTTTCTCTTAGTTTTGTTTAGTTGTTTGAAGTCAAACAAGAGACTATGCCATTTTTAGATTTGATGACATTACGCGTAGGACTTGCTACTTGATAACTAAGTAACTCAACCCTCAAACAGACTCAAAACAAGCCTAGGAACTGTTTGATCCTACTTGGTCGTCGGCATGTACTAAAACGGAACGTCTGTTACCAGCACGTTACCACAAGTACTACACAGTAGACATTGCAGTCACGGCTGTTACCAGTCACCACCAGGCTAGTTGAGTACCTACTCAAAGCCACCAGGCCCTTCTTAAATTAACGTTTTACAGGTAATTTATTAATGCTAGAAAAATTATTGAACTATTATGTTATTCTTTTTAAAGTCTAGAAATAAATTATGAAAATGTCTTATATTTTTTGCTAAATCGAGGTTTCTCTTTGTTCTACTATCCGTTTAATTTAAGGTTTGAATTAACGGTCAAATTGTAACACACGTTTCTTGGTATAAAGAACACAAATGGACTAAAAATACCTACATGTACATTTATTAGCGGTATTTATTATGTTTTTAATATAGGTAGCACAATTTTAAATAGTTTCGTGTTTCATTTAAAAAGTGTGCAAATTTTACCGTTTAGTTTCAAATGTAAAAATAAATGGAGTACTTTAAAGTCCAATATTATTGAATGATGATAAGTAGATAAGTTTTGCGTCAAAATTCCGCGCGAAACTTTTTTTAAGTTGAACAAACGTGAACTACATTTATTTCGGGAGATAAATTTTGACTAAGCGATATGGATAACGTCAAGATAACTCAAACTTTGACTACTGAGATAAACATCTCGGTCTCCAGTTGACTTATCTCGGTCGAAGGATCGACAGATATTTTGAAAATTGTTAAACAAGATGGAGATGAAAGTGCCCAAAATTTTCAAGTCAGTGAGGTACAATCTGGCTGCAGTTAACAGTGTTTTCGTGGTAAGGAGATCTTGTTTGTATTCGTGTGAATTGATTCTGTGACATTTTGCCGCACTGAATGCACCGCGGTTAACTGGTTTTGTATGTAACGTAAGGTAACATGTACTTATTATTATTAGTGGTACCTATAATAGTATGTAATATGCTTTCGTTATTATTACTCAGTGTCTGAACTCAAGTTTTCGGTTCTTTGTACTTATGAAGTGAACCTCTAAACGTTAAAAATCTAGCATAGAATTTAGGCAGTTTAAGTTATTACCTATTTATAAAAATATACAAGAAACTAAGTACTTTACTTACAATGATTTTTTTGTCCTCTAAACCATCTAAACTCAGTGTGGGATATCATTGGATAGGGCATTCAAATACAAAATAAGTTTGCTATGACTATTTTTGAGATGGCATCAGTTTGCAAACTGAAAGACTTTCAATTGCTTATTTAAGTGAGAGGCAACTGTTCCCCCCCTGCC
>NC_133476.1:18742903-18751327 GCF_025370935.1 Choristoneura fumiferana | reverse complement strand
GCAGTATATAGTTTCCTCCCACCGCGTGCCCCGTTTATATATTCATTTTAGATAGGTAAGTACCAAGTTTTTATAGTACCTACGTAACGTTTACCGCTTATTAAATAATCGATATCCAATCATGTAAGTTTTATTTTTCAACTATCTTTTGCCCGGGTTTCGCCCGCGTGGAACGCGGTTACCTATCGCGCGCTGTTCCCTCGGGTTGTAGTTGTTTTCCTTAAAAGTTTGATATACAATTTACTAGCAACCTGATTTTTTTTTTAATTTTTCCATCCACCGGTTTAGATTTTAGAAGGGGGGACGCTCGATTTTAATGAAAATTTGCACTTTAAAGTTGAATATTTCGCAAAAAAATCAATGATTCGAAAAATTGTCTTAGCAAACCCCTGATGGTTTTAAAAGACCTATTCAACGATACCCCACACTATTGGGTTGGATGAGAGAAAAAAATCACCCCCACTTTACGTCTATGGGAGGTACTTACCCTAAAAAAACATTTTTTTATATATTTTTATTGTACCATTTTGTCGGCATAATTTACATAATATATCCGTGCAAAATTACAGCTTTATAGTCCCTGAGCAAAGCCGCGGACGGACGGACAGACAGACAGACAGACATGGCGAAACTATGAGGGTTCCGTTTTTGCCATTTTGGCTCCGGAACCCTAAAAATGAAATCACATTAATACTGCTGATTGTTCGAATATTCGAACTCAAAACTAACAAATTGTTAAGTTACTGCGTAGGCAAGGCTCTGTGTTATGTTAAATTACTTTTTTACGACGACAAGAAGGCCTAGTGGTTAGAGAACCTGACTACGACACTTGAGGTCCCGCGTTCGATTCCCGTGTCGAGGCAGATATTTGTATGAAAAATACGAATGTTTGTTCTCGGGTCTTGGCTGTTTAATATGTATTTAAGTATGTATCTATATCTACATAATTATATTTATCCGTTGCTTAGTACCCATAACACAAGCTTTGCTAAGCTTACTTTGGGACTAGGTCAATTTGGTGTGAATTCTTCCGTGATATGGATTTATTTATTTATTATTTCTTTTATGAACGTCCCTACAATGTTGTTTCAATAGGCCGCAATTGCTAGCGGTGAGGGTTATCGGTAAAAATAGAAGCGGTAAAATAAACGAACTTATTATTAATTTGCAAGATTGTTCGACAGAGTTGGAAAGTGACACTCCATAGTGTTGAATAAATTATATTTTAAAATTCAAATAAGACTTTCAGTTCGATAGCGTAACGTTTAAACCAACAAATAATGCTATTGCCACTTTAAGGGGTTTGCTCCTGGTTAGCTCATGAGCAATGTCCCGTTAGATGGCGCTGTTATCAATAGTTCCTTTTTTCAGGTTTTTTTCGTAAATTATGAAGAATTATCACCAAAAACTAGTGGCGGGAGTATCTAAGCGTAACCGATTTTTTGACCCCACACTCGAAATGAAATATTCCGCCAAAGCCGCAAACGAGGTGCTTTACTTTGAACGTCAATTGCGGCGTATACGGACACTAGGAGCTCACGCACACACTCAAATAGACAGCGCCAGCTAGCGAAAGTCTATTGCGATACTTAGCTACCCGATCGGGGTACTCCTTCGAGTAATATTCACATTTTTTTATCGAGTCACGAAATTTTGTACCAACTGTACTTTACTCGAAAATTTTACTACGACCTATAAAATTTATAGGTATTTTATTGATAATTAGAAGCAGGGTCTTGGATAACTGTTCGCATATTATAATACGAGCCAAACGCCTTTCAAGTGTTCATAATATGTGTACGATAAATTGAGAATTACCAAGATTCTGACCACGGTTTCTTGTCTTGGTTGATGGTCTTGCTATTATTCAGGTTATATTTATAGTTACTTTTCGTAGTTACTACTCTTGCTAATGTGGTCATGGTCGTCGGTTGAAAATCGGTAGCAAATGTACAGGACGAGTTTCTTGGGAAAATAGTGCGGTGGTTTGTCCTTACCTTCCACGCCGCAGAGCTGGAGTTTGGAATTCGTAGTTAGCAATAGAGAGCGCTGCCACCAGGGCTCTTAGTCACCTTGTACGACACGCACAGAAATGCACAGGCAATCAAGTTTATCAAGGGCATCCGTAAGGCCAAAGTCCCTTAAGACACTGTTACACATGCTCTTTAGTAGCAAGAAGGCATGCTACTATTGAGCAAATGCTAACTAGTAGCATGTGTGAACAGGACATGCTACTATCGAGCATGCTTATTAGTCGCAAGCTCGAGACGGGGTGGAAGGGGAAAGGTAATAAGCAAGTGTGAACGCGTTTGCTTCAGTCCATGAACATGCTCATAAGCATTCTTATAAGCATGCTAGTAACGAGCATGTGTACAGTGCCTTTAGACATACCTAATATTTTATGAACAGTGCTTCGTGTAAGCTCTTTCTATCAAAAGAGGTAATAAAAAGCATACAGAGTTTACTAACCTAATTATCATCATCATCATCACTCAATTTCTGTGGTAAGACTTTTGGTAGAGAATTAGTAATCATAAGCTGCTAATATCAATTATTAATAAGTTGCTAACCATGAAAAGAGTTGACGAAGAGTTTATCTAGGCTTCTGCATCTGGATTTCTCAGTTCGTATATATAATTACTAGCTTAATCCCGCGGCTTCGCTCCCGTTGAAGAAAAAAATCTATTCTGTAGTGTAGGTATTCGAATTAAAAAAAAAACTTCTTGCACCTCTGCGATCCTCAAGGAGTATTCCATAATTCCAATTGTATGTTTGCCAAATCTCATGCATTTTTAGGCCATGTTTTGCCTTTATAGGTATAAATAAATACTTACGAAATACTTACATAACAGCAAAAGTTCACCCACTCGCCGATAACTGGTATCAAATTGCGGTAAAAAACTATCCCGTGCTAATTTTGTACCTACATATCTCTATAAATTGATTTTGTTAGGATAATCATAACCGATGATTTGGCACAATCAGCCGAAGACTACGAGCAGTTCCAAAATCATCTACACTCCCTTTGTTACCTTCGAGTCGAAAACAGTTGTCAATTCGTATCATATAACTAGTACCTATTGTAAGTATTATCTGCTAGTATTTTATCCGATCCAGCAGAGTTGTAGTCGTGCGTACTGGATTATTGGCAGTGCTTCCTTTGGATGTTCGTGCGATGGAACTACTGCGTTTTGTTGCATTAGTTCCTTTACAAGACTAGAAGGAAAAACTGCGTTTATTTTTTGTCTTTGTTCCTTTCGCAGTAGCATCTTCAGTTCTTGCAAAGGTACAAAGGCGGAAAAATAACGCAGTTCTTTCTTCAAGGTCTTGTGAAGGAACTATTACTACCGCAAATAGTCCGTCGTATTTGCAGACTACGGGAACGTTCAGTTTAGCTGACACGTCATCATCGGAGACAGATGTTGCATCAAACCTAATTCGAAGCAGTCAAGCTCATAGGTAGCTGAACAGTTTGGTACTTTGTCACAGCAAGCTACAGTGCTAAAATGAGCATTTCTAAAAAAGTTTGTACATTTGATTTGCGACACCGATTTGGGAAAAAATTGCAGGTAGATAGAGTGAATCGTTCACTGAGTTTAAATAACATAGTCTCCCGAAATGTCCCAATTAATTTGTATGGAAAGTTCTTTTTTGTTACCGCAAATCCATAGTTTTGGTAACAAAACAGGAAATTTCCATACAAACCAATTGGGACATTTTGAGAGACTATGTTATTACGACTCAGTATCGTTCACTCTACATACCTGCAATTTTTTATCACAAATAGGAGTCGCAAATCAAATTTACAAACTTTGTTTAGAAATGCTCAAATAGTTTTTTCACACTTCTCCTTCAGAAAAGTAACTTTTCCTCCCTACCGAGAGGGAGCAAAGTGCAATTTTCTGTTCAAGGCTTTTCTAAGTGTTTTATTGCAAATACAATTTTTTCAAGTTAATAATTTAAAAGCCACGTTATTTTCTATACCATTTTGCTCCCTTGTGACACAAATAACTATTTCACACCTCTCCTTCAGAAAAGTAACTTTTCCTCCCTGACGAGAGGAGCAAAGTGCAATTTTTCTGTTCAAGGCTTTTCTAAGTATTTTATTGCAAATGCAATTTTTTGAAGTTGATAATTGTAAAGCCACGCCATTTTCTATGCTTATGCTTATGCTTCTTTAATAATATTAAGAATTTGTTATTTTCAAGTTTCTTAATGCTCGGTGTGAAAAGTTGTATGAGCCACTCGGGAGCAAAAATATTTTCATCTTGGGCGTTAACACTTGAATCCCTCATACGCTCAGGATTCTACTTTAGAATCCCTCGCTACGCTCAGGATTCTATTGTAGAATCCAGAATGTAGCGAAGGATTCTAAAGTAGAATCCTGAGCGTAATGAGGGATTCAAGTATTAACGCACAAGATGAAAATAATTTTTCTCCCGAGTCGCTCATACAACTTTTCACACCGAGCATTAAGAAACTTGAAAGAAGTAAATTCTAAATATTATTAAAGAACAACCAGCATAGAAAATGGCGTGGCTTTACAATTATCAACTTCAAAAAATTGCATTTGCAATAAAATACTTAGAAAAGCCTTGAACAGAAAAGTTCCACTTTGCTCCCTCTCGTCAGGGAGGAAAAGTTACTTTTCAGAAGGAGAGGTGTGAAAATAACTATACATGTCCTCAAATACTAAGAGTAAAAAGGGAATTTATTTACTTTGCTACTAACTAGTCTGGTTGACCGGGCAGTGGGTATAATTAATTTGAAATTTCCCGCTGGTACAGTAAATTCATATCCCAATTATCATGCCAAATATTATGCATTATAAATCAAGTAACTATTTTGGAAACAATATATTTTTAGACACGAGTAATATTTACCTCGACGTTTCGGCAACATTACAGTCGCCGTGGTCACGGGTAGACTGAAGTGTGGGGTGACAAATAAAAATGACCAAGTGCGGGTAGTTCGAAGGACTCGCGCTGCTAGGCAGACTTGACACCCCACACTTCAGTCTACTCGTGACCACGGCCACTGTAATGTTGCCGAAACATCGAGGTAAATATTACTCGTGTGTGTTAGCGTGATAAGTCCTGTGCGTGGTATTTTGATTAATTCCAGTTTCTTTTAATTATTTTGTTGCTCTATTCCTCTCATCTGTCCGAGCACGCGAGCAGGCTGCAATTACCAGGCCCATCACTGCCGTTCCGCCTGTGACAGTTGCAGTTCTACCATACAATCTTTTCTTTGGGGTAAGTAAAATGCAGTATGTCGCATTAGACAGCGTTTGAGAATAATTATCAGGATCAGGGGGTCAGGTCTGCTAGTGAACAACGTCGGCATTAGATTCAGCTAATACTTTGAGAACAAAAAAAGATATAAACTGTGATACAAGTTAAATATTCCCGCTGTCCAGTCAATCAACAATATCTAAATGTGGTTCAAGAATAAAAATAATTATTATAATGTATGTAATAAAGTTTATTATTTATTGAAAGAACAACTCCATTATTTACATCACTGGTCATATAGCACATATGCCTCATGGACGTACCAGTAAAGCCACGCATCAAGGGTCAAGGAACCTGGTAACACCGAAACCACTCAATTATTCAAGTATTTATTTCGATGCAATCGAACCAATCAAAAATATCACATACTATTACACGTCTTTCTAGGTCAGAATAAAAGTATGTGAAACACATTTTTGAAGCATTATATTATACTACACCTCGTTGTTCCGGGGGGTCAATAGTTTGAGCGGCCCATTTAGTGAACGGCATGTCATCGTCTACTAAAAGTACAATTTATATGATATTGGAAAAATTGGAATGGTAGGTGTCCGTTATCTCACTCCATATCTCGGTAATGCTGTATACGGCATCCTATAACGCCATAGCCCACTCCATGTGAATTACTGTTCGGATCTGACAACTGTAGAGGCCTGTCCGCTAGCACATCCTTATAGTGTATTAGGGGATAGACCTCCAAAATTCTGCTCATCTCATCTATATTAGATATGTTGGCTGTGGTCACATGCCTTTCAAATGACCGGGTCCAGATGGGTTCGTGATCGAAAATCTGAACCAGCTATTACAATAATAAGTAAAGACCTTTATTTCGGACAATATGGCCCAGATTTCATTCAAAACATTTCAGTCAGGCATATTGAGTGATTTTGAAAATTGACAAATTTGAAATTTGGGACACTAGATTGGGTTAAAATTAATGTACAGCCAATAAGACAGTTTTGACCAACCTAACTTCTATACTTACTTAGTGCCTATAATGTGCCTATAAACTCAAAATCAAACATTATTATGATGCCACTATAATGAAAGCAGTGACGCGAAAGATACAATTTGTAAGCGGAGATCTTATAAAACTAGCTAATAGCCGCGTGCACCTACCATGCAATAGTCCTAAATACAAAAGTCAAGGTACCAGAAGCTTAAAAATATATAATTTGTAATAATAGTTACACATATTTAAAAAAAAGTAAGCTCACAATAAAAAATTATCAATATATGAGCTTATACAATTCTTCTGATTTTGGTTCTTGATTCTGGGTATCTGTATGCGAGATTGTCATTTTACACGAGTTTCCTTTTCTTCTGTAAGGCAACCTGACAGTTCAGTAGCAATGACACTCGAAAAAGAACGCCATACTACCTACTACAGTTATCGCGGCCGGCTCAGTCAAGAATGTCTCTAAAGCTAGACATGAGCAAAGTCTAAACATGAGTGATATTATTATCGATATGGATAGTCAATATTTAGTCATCCTGTGACATAGAGCATAACACCAACTCGTTTGTTAAAAAAATTGAACATATAATAATTCTACTATATTTCTACTACAATGTTTATGTTTCACGCAGAAGAAGATTAAAACTATCGCGAAAAGACTTGTGCTAGCACGTTACTAGTGACAAAATAATAATAAGTTTCGGAATAAGATGTCAAGTAAATATCGATCTATGCGATCTCCAGGGTGAGAAATTATTTATTTCGCAGGAACATACACAGGTACATGTCATGTTTGCTGCCCCAATCATCATCATCGTTTTCAGCATCATCACCATCTACATTATATCATCTTCTACATCATCATCTACATAATTTACATCTTCATCATCGTCATCATCATCAATATCATCATATACATCATATACATGTCTGCATTATCATCATTATCATCATCTACTTCATCTATATAATCATCTACATAATTTACATCAACTATATCATCATAATGATCACAATCAACCATCTTCATCATCATCATCATATAAATCGTCGTCATCGACATCCTAACCATCATGAAATGAAATAAAATGAAATTATTTAATCCGCAGGAACTTACACAGGTGTTACAAATATTACACATGTCAGAAGAAATATTACATAGGTACAGTCATGTTGTTCTGCCCAATCATCATCATCGTTTTCAGCATCATCATCTCATCATCATCATCTACATAATTTACATCATCATCATCGTCATCATCATCAATATCATCATATACATATCTGCATCATCATCATTATCATTATCTACGTCGTCTATATTATCATCTATATTATTTACATCATCTACATCATCATAATAATCACAATCAACCGTCATCATCATCATCAGGCATCATCATCAAAATCATCATCAACAACCATCATCATTCATCATCATCATCACCATCATCATTAAATCATCATTATAGAATCACCATCATCATCGTCACCATCAACGACCATCATCATCACTAACAATCATCATCATCAACCGTCACCATCACTAACAATCATCATCCTCGTCATCATCATCATCGTCATCATTTTTGAGAAAAGCACTATACAAGCTTTATGGCTTACTTACTGGTCTTTGCAGTAATGTACTATTCAATGACTGTGTCATAAAATTATACAATTTGTTTGCGTTGAAATAGAAGTTTGATTTTATCACTACTTTAAAGGGTAGCAAGGTATTTGATAAGGTAACGAGAAATTGCCGCTGATACCTCACCGCGTTCCTGAAAAATACCATTAGTGATCTCCCAACTTATCGTTTACTTGTTTTCTGAGTCTTATTTCAGTTCAAACACGAAGTGATAGAGACTAGGTCATAAAGTGTAAACTTATTTGATTGAATCATATTAATAACTTCAACGTTTTCCTTTGCCACTCCGCAAACACAAGTGCAAGACAACTGTGTTGTGCGACACATGTGTGTGTGTCATGCAGAAATCCTCCTACTAACTTTCATAAAAAGTCAAATTACATATGGTAAAGGCCTAACAAATAAACATTAATATCGTAAGATATTTAGATATTTTGGTTGTTTTTGTTCTGTGAATATTTAATCGTCACTTAGAACACCAGAAACACAAATACATACAGAGCAGCAAATTCACGAGCTGCATG
>NC_133476.1:18685292-18742546 GCF_025370935.1 Choristoneura fumiferana | reverse complement strand
CGCTAGTAACCAAAAAACGCTGGGAAAAACACGTTTCTTGTATGACAACTCCATTATTTTTTAATTTTACTTATTAGTATTTGTGTTATGGAGGCCACAGTAATACCTACATAATCTGTCAACATTTCAAGTGTCTAGTACACACAAACATGTATGCCTAAATGGGGTAGGGCAAAGCACACGAAACGTTACAGCTTCGGAGCCACTTTTAGCAATTTTACGTTTTAAGTTTGACAAAAACGGTACAATAGTGACAGGTTGCTAGCCTGTGGCCTACGGTCCTCAGTCGCCTCTTACGACATCCACGGGAAGAAATGGAGAGGTCTAATTCTAACCGACATCACACGGGTAGCTATTACAGTTCAAGAGATAAAGCCCTGTGACAGACGGATGGACAGACAGACAGACAGACAGACAGCAGAGTCTCAGCAATAGGTCCCGTTGGCCTAACCTTAAAAAACTAAATAATAGTTACGAACCAGTAGAAGACAGACAGACAGACAGACAGCAGAGTCTCAGCAATAGGGTCCCGTTGGCACCCTTTGGGTACGGAACCCTAAAAGGGAGAAGTAACTCCCGTCAGGAATAAAGAATATTCCAATATCGAGGGAAAAGAAAAGATTTATTCGTGACAACAGGGAAAAAAATATACAAAAATGATTTAGAAATGTGCATGTCACAAAGTGGTCACAATCTGTCAATTTTGTTTTATTTCAGATGTTTTAAAAAATTACAACTTGGGCAAAGTTATATCAAAGGTCAAAGTTGTACGGTTTTATAGTACTTTATATATATGTACCCCTATTATCATTCATCATCTGAAATTACTATAGTTTCATTCAACAAATGAAAACTACATACCTGTTGGTATTCTTGTTTTTAGAAGCTCCACTAAAATTTCCACCCACGGAACGCTAAAAGAAAGATGCCTACGAAGACTTTATTTCGTTGTGTACATCATATTTATTTAGAACAAACTTTTAACACAGCGTTAATAAATAAATCTAATCAGTCGGATATTCCTAAATTTCTTGCATATAACATTAAACGTTTCTTCTTTTCTTCACCTTGAAAATTGCATGACAGCACCAGGCTACTTCAGCAATATAATAATTCCAGGCAAAGTTATATGCAGTTAGTTATCATTGAATCTGAAAGGAATTGTGCATTAATAAATACAGAAATAGTATTAGCAGACAGACTATAAGATACCTAGGTGACCGATGCCTTTTAGTTACAGCATAAGGACGTAAATCAGACTATCAGTAGGTAAATTCCCTAATGTACATACTGTTGCACGCAACTCTGTCCGCGTATAATTCGTTTATAGCTATTCCGCGGAATTATGTGATTAAAAAAAACTACCCTATGTTTTTCTACGGGACTCAAACTATCTGTATCTCAAATTTCATCCTAATCAGTTCAACGATTTAGACGTGAAAAGGTAATAAAGAAATAAACAAACAGACTAACAAACTTTCGCATTTATAATATGAGTGGGATTATTGTCTTATTTTAAGTCATCATCATCATCATCATCATCATTATCGGCCTATCTTAGCCCACTACTGGACATAGGCGTCTCCAATTGCACGCCACTGAGCACGATCCTCGGCCACTCTCATCCAGTTACTGTCAGCTACCCAGTGAAGATCATCGCTCCACCTAGTCTGAGGGCGTCCCACGCCACGCTAGGCTTTTACTCGTTTTACCCTAGCAGTTACCGGTTCTTCGGCTGATATGGCCGGCCCACTGCCACTTCAGTTTGCTTCAGTTTTAAGTAATCCTATAGAAATAGACGGACGGACAGCGTAATATCAAATTATCTGAATTAAGTCTTTGTGACAAAGTTTCTCCATGTCTTTCATTGAATAAAGTAAGAATTCGGCAGCGATGACATACGACCATCATCATCATCATCATCATCATCATCATCATCAGCATCATCATCGTCATTAAAATCGGTTAGTGAACAATACTTATCTTTTTCAAATATCCTGATATTGAATTTAGATTTTTGCTATTCCTTTCTGCCTGCATGTCAAATTTACAGAGATTAGTGATATAGAGGTAGAGTTGTAAAATTTAACATTGAATTCCATGATACCTACCCTGGGTATTAAAAATAAACTGGCCAAGTGCAAGTCGGTTTCGCGCACGAGGTGTTCCGTACCATTATCTATAAGTACAACATTAGACATTAGCAAAAAAAACGGCCAGAAAAACAAGTTTGTTGTATAGAAGCCCTCCTTAAAATATTGTTTTATTTTAATTTAATTATTTATTTTTAAAGTAATTACACAGCTAAATATTCTGTGAATAATTAATAAATTGCCGTTTTTAACATCATGCAAAAAACGGCAAAACAATCACGTTTGTTGTATGGGAGCCACCCTTAAATATTTATTTTATTCTGGTTTGAGTATTTGTTGCTATAGCGGCCACAGTAATACATAATCTGTAAAAAATTTCAAGTGTCTAACTATTACAACTCAAGAGATAGAGCCCTGTGACAGACGGACGGACAGACAGACAGACAGACAGAGGAGTCTTAGCAATAGGGTTCCGTTGGCACTTTTTAGGTACGGAATCCTAAAAACTAAATAGTAGTTACGAACCAGTAGAATTTTATGTAGGTATTTTTTCCTTATCTTAAATTTCAGCTTTTTAGGATAAAAGGTTTGGTGTGTGCGTTGGTAAACAATCATTAAAAAAATAGGACTAAGATGTAGTGTTCACTTCGAAACACAGATACACAGACAGACGGACAGACATATGGACAGATCAACAGACGGACGGACGGATGAGCCGACGGAAAGACATGTACGCATAAAATTAACAACTTGTGTCACTCCTAACAAAGACTTATTTTCCTTGCCTTCGCCTTGTTGCATAGCGTGCGAAAGAAATGCCCATACATACGCTCCAAAACCATAACCCCTGCCGTTTCTCACACTTATAAATAAAATAATAAATCTTGAATCACTTCATAATACATACTCGTACATATGCAGACAGACGGTGGGAAGCGACTTACTTCTATGGAGTGAAAATGTTCACGACGCTACTAAGAGTTAGGGAAATTTGGTATGTTTTCGTAGTAGGTTGCTGCAGACCACAAGTTTGGTACACACGATAAGCCATACTTTGGCCACCCAGTAGGAATGAAATTCTTACAGCCCTGCCTCTGGTGTTCTTGTAACAAATATTAATGTTTCTGACAAAAATGATAAAATTAACATACCCGTGTATCCAATTTTTTCATCATCAAATCGTACATACATAAATAGTTTAAGAGTTGCACTCTTGCTAATTTCCTCTCGTCCGCCAACTTTTTGACTTCTTGATTTGTGTTCAAATCATAATTATTCAAACATAATTGCTTTTGAATATCAATCTCATTGACTTGACGTTGTGACAAAAATGTATTATAATGACGTTTAAATTTTACTTATCTAGCCAGTTATAATAATAAAAAAGGTACGAAAACTACTTCGATTGTGAAAACCTTTTTATTCACCGAGCCTAGATTTAGCGGCCGTAAAAATGCCGTGCTATGTAGGAATTTATTTGAGCCTCACTGTAAAACTTGATATTCATACATACACATGCAATGTATGTTGAATGTAGACCTTATTTTTAACTAATTAGTTTAGTGATTACACCTAGCACCTTTTATTGTGAGAATAAATATGCTTTATATAAATTAGTGGCGCTACTGTCTACGTAAGAGTAAATAACTAATATCTGTTCAGAATTTGTAAGTTGAATTTAAACCACTTGTCCTAGATCGAAGCACCGCATTTTAATGTATGTAAAGTATGCAATGTTATAATTTTTGCCGAGGACTGGGTCTGTTACTTAAATAATTATTATTTTAAATGACAATTTTAAAAGTAACTTACCTATTTTTCGTCTTACTTACAGTTTGCGTCCTTGCATTAATCAGAAATAATAGTTTAGGCGTTTCAACTTCCGAAAATAACAGATTTAAAAACAAAAAAAGTAAATACTAGACTCAGAAACTTGAACTTGATCTCTCAGTGATCTCATGCTTTCTTCATTTAGTTGTCGTATTATCTGAGCCAAAGGTGATGGTCACGTGACCACACGAAATAGTCGATACCTATTTACAATAGTTTGATTTTGTGACATTGACTCACGCACCCATATAAGATGTCACTACATGCTCGCTGCGAACACTGTCAGTTGTACTCATACAATGGTAAAATGCATCAAAATTTACTGCATGACGCTGCACTGTTGATGCAATAAAGTTACTTTTTTTTGGATTTTGCTTGAAGAGCATATCCATAATTTACTATTCTCAAAAAATCCTCTAAGAAAACATGTCCGTGGAAGCTATGCGGGGTGTCCGTAGGTTTGTATGGAAGAGCAACCCCCTTAAATTAACGTTTTACAGGTAATTTATTAATGCTAGAAAAAAAATATTGAACTATTATGTTATTCTTTTTAAAGTCTAGAAATAAATTATGAAAATGTCTTATATTTTTTGCTAAATCGAGGTTTCTCTTTGTTCTACTATCCGTTTAATTTAAGGTTTGAATTAACGGTCAAATTGTAACACACGTTTCTTGGTATAAAGAACACAAATGGACTAAAAATACCTACATGTACATTTATTAGCGGTATTTATTATGTTTTTAATATAGGTAAAAGGTAACACAATTTTATATAGTTTCGGGTTTTATTTAAAAAGTGTGCACATTTTACCGTTTAGTTTCAAATGTAAAAATAAATGGAGTAAGTACTTTAAAGTCCAATATTATTTAATGATGATAAGTAGATAAGTTTTGCGTCAAAATTCCGCGCGAAACCGTTTTTAAGTTGAACAAACGTGAACTACATTTATTTCGGGAGATAAATTTTGACTAAGCGATATGGATAACGTCAAGATAACTCAAACTTTGACTACTGAGATAAACATCTCGGTCTCCAGTTGACTTATCTCGGTCGAAGGATCGACATATATTTTGAAAATTGTTAAACAAGATGGAGATGAAAGTGCCCAAAATTTTCAAGTTAGTGAGATACAATCTGGCTGCAGTTAACAGTGTTTTCGTGGTAAGGAGATCTTGTTTGTATTCGTGTGAATTGATTCTGTGACATTTTGCCGCACTGAATGCACCGCGGTTAACTGGTTTTGTATGTAACGTAAGGTAACATGTACTTATTATTATTAGTGGTACCTATAATAGTTGTAATATGTCTGAACTCAAGTTTTCGGTTCTTTGTACTTATGAAGTGAACCTCTAAACGTTAAAAATCTAGCATCCAATTTAGGCAGTTTAAGTTATTACCTATTTATAAAAATATACAAGAAACTAAGTACTTTACTTACAATGATTTTTTTGTCCTCTAAACCATCTAAACTCAGTGTGGGATATCATTGGATAGGGCATTCAAATACAAAATAAGTTTGCTATGACTATTTTTGAGATGGCATCAGTTTGCAAACTGAAAGACTTTCAATTGCTTATTTAAGTGAGAGGCAACTGTTCCCCCCCCCCCTCCACAAGCTAAAGTGTAGGCTGCAAAAATCTGAAATAAACATAATAGTAGTATGTTATATGTAGGTATATAAGCTAATGCATTACAAATTAGCTAGTAGGCTATTAAAACCATCAACATCTATGCCGTAAGGTACATAGATGTCGATGATTAAAACTTAATATTTGCCACATATTTGTACGGATCCCTACATGGCCAGTTTTATGTTTATTCTGGCTACAAAAAGTAAATAAATCTTTCTTTTGCAGTTGACCGGCGTTGTACTCCTCATAGTTGGCATTGTAGTATTGGTAAAGAATACGGAATATGAAGACTTGATCACCAACAGGTTCTTTACACTGCCAGGCTTCGCAGTAGCTACAGGCGTCATAATATTATTTGTGTCCGTACTCGGATATTATGCTGCTATATCAGAAAAATTTTACTTCATCGCTGGGGTAAGTGCCCGAATCAAACACATTAGTATGACGCAGTTTGACAATATCGTGCTATGCTATTAGATTTGTACGTAGGCGTTTAAAAAGGCTTTATTTTTAATTGTATATAAGTATGTATGTATGTACATAATATGTAAACTCTTTATTGTACAAAAGAAAAGAAACAAAACACAATTGACAAACTTTGAGATAATTGTACAAAGGCGGACTTATTCATTAAATAATTAGATTTGTATTTACCTAAAAGTTAACGTAGCGACTCCTAGTGCCATCTAGTGAGAAAATATAGAAACTCCAAATCAAACAGCGCGCCATCGAAGTTCACTACTCGGACGCATTATAATACGACTTCCGACGCTCTTCCTTTGGACTTCAGTCGATCCCCAGGTAGGTATAACATATGCAGAGAGAGATCTCTCTATTGTAGCCTTACCTACCACTCATCAACACTACTAAGTACTGGCTCTCTGTGTGTGTGTTTTCAAATTGGCCGGTTAAAAAGTTTTTTCTCAAAAATGTCCGTAAAAGTCTACATTATTCCCTACGATTATTCCTTGCATATCAGAAGGCTAGTGCATAGTTTATGGTCAGCGAGAAATTAAAGTTAAAAAAAGATTGCAGGCGCGCTAGCTCGACAATAATTTATTATTGTCGAGTCTCAAACTTTTTAAAAAGTGAAAACGGCCATGGAAATGTTGGCACAAGTCGTATGTATACATCCAACTCAAATGGCTGCTATCAGTTATGTTGTTGGAACTTCAGACTTTTTTTATTGGATCTGAAACAGCTTGTGGTGTTTTCGGTGGAAAAAGGTCTGCTGTTTTTTTTTAAAAGAAGAGAAAAGGTTTATTCTAATTTATTTTTATCCTTCACCATTTTTGAGAAAAGCTTTATATTAGTGTCGGCTGGAATAGCAATTACTGGCTTCGTATTAGTTAAACGGACTCGCAAGCTCGTCCGTTTAATTCTCATTCTCAGCCAGCAATTGCCTACTTCCAGGCCACGACAATAATCTACTATTTCGCTCTACTTACCTAGGTATACAAACAGTTACTGATACCTTATTTAATAACTTTTCACTCAATTTATTTCAGTACGTGGCCCTTCTATTGGTTATTTTGATATTCGAGATGTCCATTACAATCGCCGCATTCAAGTTAAAGGATGAAGCGACCTCTGCGATCAGAGCGCCCATGGTGGCCAGTATACAGCTCTACGAATCAAGGCGTGACATCGCTAGGCTATGGGACGAGTTGCACAGAGATGTAAGTGTTTCTTATGAAGTGTCTTTTTATATGGGAGCAAACCGAGGAAGTTGGTCAGCTTATGAAAGTGAGCACCACTACCAGTAGAGTGGAAACTGGCAACACTAGAGGATTGCTGATTTTATTGCCAGTGCAGCTAATCCTAGCGCCATCTAGTGAGAAAATGTAGCAACACCCTGCATCGCGTCATCTAAGTTTTTCTACTCGGACGCATATATACAACTAACACTAACGCTCTTCCTTTGGACTTCGATCCCTAGGTATATAACATATGCTTGGAGCAGGGTTACCAGTTACCATAATATCCCAGGATTTGTCCGGAGCATTCAGAATTTTGACTCTTCTCAGGATTCCGGCCAGATTTTGGAAATCTCGGGAAATCTCAGGATTTTTAGAATTCTCAAATAAATAGAGGATTTTTTAATATCTTTTTATTAAAAAGTAACAAAATCAAAAATTAATCTTTATGCATAATAGAGACTACTCGTAACTAAAAAATCTACTTAGGTCATATTAATTGCATAAATAAAATTAACCGAGATCACAATAATATCAGTACCTACTATAATAATAATTGACCTTTTTAATTGTAGGTAAATTACGTTTGAGACAAAATCTGCTATTGCGACAGATTCTCAGGAATTTTTGACGGAAATCAGGCTTTTTCTCCGGACTTTTGAATTTTTCGTCTGGTAACCCTAGCCTGGAGAGAGATTTATTGTAGCCTTCCCCTACCCAAGCTTCGAGGGCTGATAGAATACCTCATGTACCAGTAATATTCACTGGCCGCTTTATTCTCCACGATATACACGCAGAAGCCCGCTGCTTTGCGGCAGGACTACCGAATAAGATGGTGGTACACCTTGAAGAAGGCCTTGCTACCCGCAAAAACAGTAATATATTTATGTACCTAGTCGTGCAACGCTTGATCATACTTCGCACCCCCGCCCCCACGTACAATACAATACAATACAAAGACTCTTTATTGTACACCAGACATAGTAAGCGATACAGAAAACAAATTATTAAAATTACAAGGTGAGCAATAGGCGGCCTTATCGCTTAAGAGCGATCTCTTCCAGGCACGTAGGTAAGAGGCATGTCGCACAGACGTGCATCGCTTGATATTCTTCACACATAGTACTTACTTCGACCAGATGCGTAACACATTCCAATAATAAACTTTAAATAATTCGATTGAATCAGGCGATACTATGGTCTATGCGGATGTTTAACATCTGGTACCATGGTGAACGATTGTGTTGCTCTGAAGATGAGCTCTGGTTGAGTTCGGAAAGCGTCAGTGTAGTGTAGTGGTGGTGTTTGAGTGATTTGTGTGTGTTCTTACAGTGTGGAGTGGAGGAACTGTATAGATAATACTGTAGGTGTCCATGCGTCCAGGCGGTGATCACTTACCATCAGGTGACCCGCCTGCTCGTTTGCCAGTTGTTTGATAAAAAAAACGCACTTTTCTTGCATAAACGTCACTTGCAAATAAGGTCACGGTGAGCATTAGGTTAGGTTAGGTGGAAAAAAGCCGTGGTGGCCTAGTGGTTTGACCTATCGCCTCTCAAGCAGAGGGTCGTGGGTTCAAACCCCGGCTCGCACCTCTGAGTTTTTCGAAATTCATGTGCGGAATTACATTTGAAATTTACCACGAGCTTTGCGGTAAGGAAAACATCGTGAGGAAACCTGCACAAATCTGCGAAGCAATTCAATGGTGTGTGTGAAGTTCCCAATCCGCACTGGGCCCGCGTGGGAACTATGGCCCAAGCCCTCTTGTTCTGAGAGGAGGCCTGTGCCCAGCAGTGGGACGTATAAAGGCTGGGATGATGAGCATTAGGTTATTGTTTCAGTTCAATAAACTTTAAATATGTTGGCTCACAGTTTGAATGCTGCGGCGCTGTCAGCGTGAACGACTGGCGGTTGACCAGTATACCAGTGAGCTGCTGCCACATCGACTACGGAACCATCTCCCCGTTCGACTGTGTCATGGGCTCCACGTACCCTGAGGGCTGTATGGCCGTGCTTGGGGCTTGGCTGAGCAACAATGCTAATGTGCTGGCCGTCACTGCTCTAGTCTTCACTATTATGCAGGTAACTCGGAGAAAAAAACTATTTAAGTAGGCTAGTGTCTCAAAAAATAGTAGATTGTACAACAAGAGCATAAAACACGCCATTTTACCCGAGACGTTCATATAGCCACAGTTCATAACACCAGGGGTATTGCATATGCGTTGCCAACCTAGAGGCCTGAGATGGGATACCTCAAGTGCCAGTAATTTCACCGGCTGTCTTACTCTCCACGCCGAAAAACAACAGTGCAAGCACTGCTGCTTGACGGCAGGATTAGCGAGCAAGGTGGTGGTAGCAATCCGGGCGGACCTTGCACAAGCTCACCACCTGCAAACCTGCTGCTGTCTTCTTTTGTCATTTAAAGAAAAAAATATGAAGACTTACCTATAGGTAGCCAGTTAGGTACAGTTCCGCGCGACAATTTTTAACACGGCGTGTCGTAGTCACAGGCCGTCACTCCCGAACTTTGATATGCTTAATCTTTGTAATTTTTTGTTTTATTGACAAAAGAAGAAATGCGTGTACAATATTTTGTGATAAACTGACTGTCTAGATAGAATATTTTTTTTAACCCTGGGCACTACCCAATTGCTACTCCCCTCCGTGCCTAACCTATTGCAAAAGCAGCCCCACAGCTTATCCTAAAGCACAGGTTTTACCTACTTTAGTTTAGTTTTTCTAGTACATACATATAAATTGACATTTTTGTAACTGGATGTTTTTATGAATCAATTATTATTATTAAAAATCACGCAATCTTTTTAATAATACGACTTCTTTACAGGATGAAATTGTTTTGCGACGCCCTTGTGAACTCTAGATCAGGCTGGCCAAACCCAAGCCCGCGCCATCGGCCATCCTTTCTTCTTAGTGTATAATTTTAGTAATTGATACCTCTAAGTTCCCAAACCCAATCCGCACTGGGCCCACGTGGGAACTACGGCCCAAGCCCTCTCATACCGAGAGGAGGCCTGTGCCTAGCAGTGGGATGTATATAGGCTGGCTAAAAGTCATGGCCCGGCACCACCTCAGCCTTTAAAAAAAATTGCCCACCTAAAAAAAATATTGTTGCCCACCTAAAAAAAATATTGGCCAGCCTTGCTCTAGATACACATGCAGTGTGTTGGGTTAACCCTTTCGTGAAACCCCTGGAGTCATTTGTAATATGAGGTTAAAATCTTATTTGTTTCAGATAATTCTGACTGCCATCTCTGGTTGGTTAGCTTGGAGGTCAAAGTTCGAAACAGTGGAACTGGAGTCCTAGACCTAGACGACGCGTAGAATAAGTACAATTAAGCTTGTAAATAATTACTGTTTACCAAAGTACAAATAAACTGTCAATGTTTTCATCAATAGATTCTTTGTCACGTCAATGAAATATCTACCTAACATTTTCAGAAAAAACCGGCCAAGAGCGTGTAGGACACGCCCGAAATAGGGTTCCGTAGCCATTACAAAAAAATTTGGTAATATTTTTCTAAGGATTCCATAGTTTTGGTATATTTTATACCTTAGGCTGCTATTTACTCTTAAACTACTAATAATTCTCAAGAAAACTTAACCGTTATAGTTTTCCTTGTAAGTTTGATATACTTACTACCATCCTGAATTTCTTCAAATTTTCCACCCACCGGTTTAGATTTTAGAGGGGAGGGGGACGCTCGATTTTAATGAAAATTTGCTCTTTAAAGTTGAATATTTTGCAAACAAATCACTGAATCGTAAAATCGTTTTAGGAACCCTCTAATGGTTTTAAAAGACCTATCCAACGATACCCCACACTATAGGGTTGGATGAGAAAAAAAAATCACCCCCACTTTACGTCTATGGGAGGCATTGGGAGGTACCCTAAAATTTTTTTTGATTTTTTTATTGTACCGTTTTGTCGGCATAGTTTACATATATATCCATGCAAAATTACAGCTTTCTAGCATTGATAGTCCCTGAGCAAAGCCGCGGACGGACGGACAGACAGACAGACAGACAGACAGACATGGCGAAACTATAAGGGTTCCGTTTTTGCCATTTTGGCTCCGGAACCCTAAAAATAAGATTTTCAGAATTTTTAATGTTGGTTGTGCGTGCAGACACCGAAACACACAACCGGAAGTACCATAATATAGAAAAGGTTTTTATGTTACGGGTATCTTTTCTAATGAATGACTGGTAATGTTGCGCTGACTTTAAAGTTTAATTTTTTTGTTCAATTAACTGCTGACCGTATTTGTGTTTAGCCAACAAACCTGTTTTCAGTTTTGTTTCCCGATCATTTTAATCAGTAAGTGGTGGCAGCTTTATTGGTTTATGTAAATTGTAATTTGTTTATTTTTAAGAACCATGTACCGTTTGTGCCCAAATAAACATTAAAACATTAATTTAAAACAGGTTTTCAGACGGACAGACAAACAGACCGTCCGGATTCAGTTTTTTCTTTTTCAAGTTATTTAAGAGTAAGTATTTATTTTTTATTTTACTTATCAATTTAAGAAAAATCGTAAACTTTTTGATGATTCTGTACTATCTGTCTGTACCTACCTATTTGTCAACATGTCTTCACGCTGTGATCAATGAGAGCAACCAATTTTCTTTAATACAAAAGTAATGTTAAAAAAATACATGTACGGATGGACTAGGACAGGTCCACACAATGACGGCAGTCGCCGCGCCTACTTCTGTTTTACAATAAGATGATAAGGTGACTGATCTCATGTGATAGGAAATTTTTATGACTCACGTTTCACCAAAACAAAAGTATGGACAATTTGGCAAATCAAATTAGGAGATTAAGTATGTTGGGTTAAACGATTGAGTGTATTTTAAAGGGTGGGCTGGCACTGCGGCATACAGGCTCTCATATTGGCATTTTTACGTTGACGACATTGTGCTCACGTAGTATCTTTACACATTATCACAAACACAAATTATCAGTCTACAGCGAACCTCTGCAAAATATCCTTATAGTAAGTGTAACCCGCAGTATGATCTTTTTACAGGCGTTTATTTAACTTATAACGGTCGTGTATGTAAGTATTTTTATGTAAATTGTAGTTTCAAATTTTTCCTCTTCTTGGCATCTGATTGAGCTTCAATTTGGCATAGGTACTGATAACACAATGATCTGGAAGTGAAATTCTAGTGATCCCGAGTCGTCCAGCATCGTCTCCGTAAGACGGAACTTCGACTTTAAGGGTTCTCCCTTTGATCGACCTAGGGCTTTCCTGAAGAAAATACAAGGTAGAAATATCTAAGACCTGAGATAACGGATTATGATGATGTAAATATTTATATCAGTAAAACATGGGTAATATCGATATCGCTCAGCCTATGGCCTATTCTTAAACAGAGAAGGAAGTTAGGTACATCCTATTTTTTAGATAAATAACCGTGTTAGGGATCATGTCAAGATAACTGCGACTGAGCACCTAGATAAAATGACTGTCTTCAGTTTATTTGCGCCGTTCGGAAGTAATCGACCGATTGTGAAGTTTCCAATAAAAATGAAAGTGCCCAAAGTTCTTAGCTCGGTGAAGTATAATCTAGCGGTGGTTAACGGCATATTTGTGGTAAGATCCCTCTTATTTTTGATAGAAGAAGACTCTAATACTAGATTATAAACATTGTGTGTGTACTTCCAAGTTGGTAACTTTCTGTTCCAATTTCATTATTCGATGACATGCTTTTTTTTCTTTATGTACTTAGGTACGTATACCCTTGCCTATTTGAATGAAACGTATTAAACGTAGACCAAAACTAATTTGCTTGCTACTTCGCAACTACAAGTGCAATGCGGCTACGTTTATTTGACAAATAACTATGTTTTTACTAGCTTTTGCCCACGGCTTCGCCTGCGTGGAATTCGGTTATCGCGCGCTGTTCCCTCGGGAACTGTGCATTTTTCCGGGATAAAAAGTAGCCTATGTCACTCTCTGGCCCATAAGTTTATGGGCCTGGCCTGGGCATAGAGATAGTATCTCTAAGTATGCCAAAAAATCACGTCGATCCGTCGCTCCGTTTCGACGTGAAAGACTGACAACATACAGACACACACACACACACACTTTAATGTCAATCCATTCTCCGCTTCCGAAAATAACCAATATATACCATACAAATAATAATAATATGGTAACGTGTTGCAAGTTATTCATTGCTTCCCCATTCGGATTCAAACTCTCTCAATCTCGATGATTGGTGCTCTTCCACTTTGCGGTTTAAACGTTCCTTTCTACCTCGCACGTGTAAAATATGGAATGGAGTCACTTTTGGGGTTTTTCCGTCCAGCTATGATTTGGGTAACTTCAAAAGGCGGGTGTATCGCCTATTGCAAGGCCGGCAACGCACCCGCAGTCCTAATAATGCTGTAGGTGTCCATGGGCGGCGGTGATCGCTTAAGAGTACCATCAGGTGACACGCCTGCTCATTTGCCAGCTGTTCGATGTAAAAAAAAACTGACGATCAATCAGTACAGTTTAAGTTCGGTTATATATATTTATAATACAATAGAACAAGGCTGGGCAATAGATTTTCTAGGCGGGCAAAATATTTTAATTATGAGGCGGCGCCAGGATACTACTAGACCAGGTACGAATAAGAGTTGGCCGGCCGATGAAGACGTTGGCTGGCAAATTGAAATGCTTTGGTGGGCCACTTTGTAGCCCGTGGCCTGGGTTGATCCAGCCTTGCAATAGAACAACATCTAAATGATTTTTGAGGCTTTTCTTTAAACTGCAATGTAAACTTGATTTCCATTCAACTGGAGGTTCTAATGGATTACTTCAGCGTGTGAGACTACGAATAAAGTCTAGTTAATTAGTAGTTAGTTCATAGGTTGGGGACACTTAAGGCTGTGTTTCTACCAGTGGTGCGAGTATGTATTGCGAGGAATGTGTTTGCCGTGTACCAATATAAACGCTTCATTTACCTCTCCTCGCTTACATTCACCTTTCCACTACAACTGTGCTAAGGCTGTGCGTACATCTCTGGTGGAAACACACCCCTTAAGCATTTACAAGAATGTTCTTGGCTCATACTGTTCACAGTTAACCGGCATTATTCTCCTGATCGTGGGCATATTAGTCCTCGAAAGAAACTCCAACTACGACGAGCTGATCACGTACAGATTCTTCGTGCTGCCCGCCCTCGCGGTAGGCACCGGGGTCTTCATCATATTCATATCTGTGCTCGGGTCATTTGCTGCTATATCTGAGAAGTTCTATTTCATCATCGCGGTAAGTTTATCAAGTTCATAAAAGCTGAGCCTTAGAAAGTATCCCGGATATACGAGGATACTTTTTCAAGCTAGGATAGTAAGTTATTGTGCTGCTAAGTTCCTCCATCGCACCACACGCAACCGGCTTTCTTACCACCCTCAACACCTCAATAGGTCATGATTCAGTTCGTTAATTGTGGAACTTTTTGCCATGCACAGTGAAACTTTGAAATCAGCTTGCAGCGCCAGTACACAGTACAAAAAAGGAGCAGTATACCGTCTCGGCAGCTTCCTTGATATACCTAATTACCTACGCCGGCTCGGTACACAAACGCGCGATATGGCTGCCTATTCTACTAACTGTCACTCTTCAGTTATTTATTTGATTTGATAATATCACATGAAATTTAAAGTACAGAAAGGATTAGGAGCTTTAGGAAGTTATGGAAGGAATGGACTAAGTAGTGTTTAACAAAAATGCGTATTATGTTTTAAACGGTTTTATTTGGCTTCATCACTTCATCACTACCTATATTTGTTATAAATACCTACAAATTAGCTACTTACGGAGAAGTATTTGCATCACATCTGGGATGTGCGAAAAGCTTTATTGTTGAATTTAAGAGTACAAAAAATTCGCATTCTGATAAATAACTTCATTAGATACGCTTTTATTATATTATATTAGATGAATTTAAACATCCGTAAATCGAACAATACTGTTTATATCGTTGTGACATATTAATGTACGTAATAAATGCGCGTGAGTTCGTAATTAACCGCGGAGCATGGTTGTCGAGGTATGCTGATTCGAGAGTTGCGTGTAGGTATAACTCGCGTTCCGGCCGTTTGTATAAAGACGGAATACTGCTCCTTTTTTGTATGTACTGTGGCCAGTATTTAGGGGCCAGTGCAACTCAGGGCAATAAAAGAGCATTACGCTTTTCTCGAAAGGTTGGCTACGCATCTGTTATCAACTTATTGTTATGGGTACATTGGTATATAAGTAATAATGCAACCTTATTCGGCGTATTTTGCATTTGTAAATTTTAGACTGGGTACATTACAGTGAATAGTGCTCGATAGAGTTTTAGTTTTACCAATTGTTAGCTATTCAATATGAATAGGCGTTGTAGATGTAAACTATATATTTAGTTCTGATAATTATGATGATGTTTTTAATGGCAATCTCTCGAAAATGTGTCTTTAGCTTAAATGAAAATTTCCGATGACAAGTCTATGTAGGAATGTTTATTAGGACCTACCCAAGTACCTACAGTCAAGGAAACCGAATCACGTACCACCACCACCAGGGTGGAACCTTTGTGCTACTATATTGTCATGTTGACATCCCATACATAAATAATAATAATAATAATAATAATAATTCATTTATTTTCAAGAACAACATAGGTCCAAATTTAAATACATACAATTCTAAAATTCTAAGTTAATAAGCAAAATGCAAAATTATATTAATGTCACAAATTAGGTAATTAATTAAATTTAGGCTATTAATAAAAAGAAAATATGGTATTGTGCACTTTAAACACCATTTCTTTTTACGTGAACCAACATGCAATGGTTCATGTAAGGACAGTCAAATCTATCAGCAATCATGGACAAAATAGTGTTGCGGCTCGCGCGCACTCTGCTGGCCAAGGACGCGCAGCGCCTGCGCACAGTGGTGTAGAAGCAGGCGTGCGCGCCTCCGCGAACATGCCCGACGCGCTGCAGCGTCGCGCCAGCCGCAACATAACCCTGAACGCGTCGTTGTACTGTACGCGCAGAGCGCTGAGCGACTTACGGGTACAGCGGCCCACAGACTGCACGTGTACAACGAAGTGCAGTATGCACGAAATAGAGTTATTTTGACTTCTCTCGTACAACGCGCAAACCTGCGTGCCAGCATGTTCGCCCTTATCGCCAGCGCTCTGCGCTCCCTCTCTATATCAGCGTCATCCTTTAGGTCTTCCGTGAGCAGGTGGCCGAGATATTTAAATTGCGTCACACGTTTCAATTGTACACCATTCAACATTATTGGCGGTACATCTGTTGGAAGCCGAGCTCTAGGCCTGAAAACCATGATCTCGCTCTTTTTCGCATTATAAATTAGACCATGTCGCTCAGCAAACCTCACACAAGTGTTCAGGAGTGTCTTTAGACCGCCCACCGACGCGCTCAGTAGCACCATGTCATCTGCGTAAATAATAATACATCTGTAAAAAATAAATAGATTATGAAAAGGACCCGGTACGTGATTCAGTTTCCACGACTGTACTGGATAAAATGTGTTTAATTTTTTTTTATCGTTTATGATAGCGATCTTTATTTTTATTCTAGTACGTGGTTCTCATGTTGATAGTCCTGGTTTTGGAATTGTCGGTAACAATAACTGCCTTCAAGCTGGAGAAGGAGACGTCTACTAGGATCAGAGCCCCCATGGAAGCGAGTCTAAAGTACTATGAGACGAAACGCGATGTCACAAAAATATGGGACGATCTACAAAGAGATGTAAGATGCTATGTATATTACATTACATACCGTGATATTGTTATTATTTATATGCGAAGTTTATATGTATGTTTCGATAATAAAGCCTCGAAAAGAGGATTATGCAGTTTAAGTAGACTATTGTGCTAGGATTCTAAAGTGTCTCTTTCTTTCTATTCTTTAATGGTCGTGTTTAGCATTATAGCCAATTCACGTCATAATAACACATTGTAAAGTAAAAACGGGAATCATTTTTCCAAAAGAAAGGACACCTTTGAACAATTTTTCCAGAAATTTATTAAAATATTCTCGTAATTTGAAGTAACTCTATTCCTTTTACTATCGCTAGTTGGGATGAATAAAAACGTCGCAGCAAGATACAGAAAAGTGATTCCCGTTTTAACTTTACAAGGTGTTATTTAACTTGTAAGTTTCGTATGTATGTTTGTAAGTTTCAAGTTGTGGTTTCAAGCAAACTACTTTTCGACCTACCTTGACATATCTACTTATGTAAGTTCGACAATAAAATAATCGTTAGTAAAATTCTGGTGGTCCGGCTAGAAACGTCTGCACATGAGGGAAATTGTTTGCGCTCTGTGCTTGCCGATCCGCGGTCTCCATTCGAGAACTTTTCGGCCCTATGGGCCATCTGTACTCCGTACTATACCTATGGCCTCATCATCATTATCATCATCAGCCGTAAGACGTCCACTGCTGAACAAAGGCCTCCCCCTTAGAACGTTACAATGAACGACAACTCGCCACCGGTTTCCCGCAACTGTCAGTCCACCTGGTGGGAGGCCTGCCAACGCTTCGTCTTCCGGTTCGTGGTGGCCACTCGAGGACTTTTCTCCCCCAACGGTTATGTTCTTGGTGCGATGTGGCCCTCCCATTGCCACTTCAACTTGCATATTTTTCCAGCCATGTCGGTGACTTTAGTTCTTCGACGAATTTCCGTATTTCGGATTTTATCGCGCAAAGAAACTCCAAGCATAGCTCTCTCCATAGCTTCTATACCTATGGCCTGCCCATTGCCATTTCAACGAGTTGATTTGTTTACTTGTCCAGTTTCAATGCTGCGGCGTCGACAGCGTGAACAGCTGGCACAGAGACCGGATCCCCCTGAGCTGCTGTTACATCGAGTACGGGACGACATCAGAGTTCCGCTGCAACACGGACGTCGCTTATGCCGAGGGCTGCCGGACCGCACTCGGCGCCTGGCTGAGCCACAACGCGCATGTACTAGCGGTCACTGTTTTCATTCTCACATGCATACAGGTACGAAATCCCGCTTATCCAACTAGTCGTCCCAGCCTATATAAGTCCCACTGCTGGGCACAGCGGTCCTCTCAGAATGAGAGGGTTCGGGCTCACACACACATAGACATCACGCCTGTATTCCCAAATGGGATAGGCAGAGCACACGACGTTTCGGAGCCACTTTTTTTGGGGCTTGGGCTGATTCTACTAATATTATAAATGTATTTGTGTGTGTGTGTGTGTGTGTGTGTGTGTGTGTGTGTGTGTGTGTGTGTGTGTGTGTGTGTGTGTGTGTGTGTGCGTGTGTGTGTGTGTGCGTGCGTGTTTGTGTGTGTTCGCTTGTCTTGTACCGTGTGACAGAAAGATGTTGTGGAAACGATTGTGTCCCAAGACGCCTTCACCACTCCATAAAATTTTATGTGACAGATATTATGGCATGCCGTTTCTGTTTGTTTTGTCCTTATAAATAGAGACGGCATCACAGATTCTGTCACATACAACTTATCAATGAATGGTAAACCCTAGGTAAACCAGGCCCCAAATCTGTTAAACTTTGATTGGTAGTTTGCGGGTTTGAAAACTCTGTTTTTTTTCTAGGCTGTTCTCGTCGGCATCTCTAGCTGGCTCGCGTGGCGGGCGAAATCGAAATACTGAAACTCAAAACTGAAATCCCACCTGAAAAATTATATTTAATGCAAACTTAAATAAAACCTTAATTTAAATATACTTACTAGGATAAAGAGTTGTATGGAAATAAGAAACCAACACCGTACTAAGAGTAAATTAAAGATTTAGATTTAAGTGTATGGCCTTGTGGTCTCTAGTTATATCTCTAAAAGGATTAATAAATCAAAATTGTTCTTAAACGTGTCCAAGTGGTTTTCATTCGTATTAAAAGTTTAGTTATGTTAATATTTTCTAACAAAGTTCGTACCTACTCGTACCTACAGTCACAGTTTTCAGTCCAGGATCTGGGGGCTACTACGAAATTCGAAGTTCGTATCGTACCGTCCCTCTCACGCTCGTATTAAATATTTAATAGCGTCAGCGAACGCAGCGTTGCAGCGTCTGCAACGCTACTCCGAACGAAATTCGAAAATTGAAGTTCGTATCGTACCGTCCCGCCGAAGCTTCTATCTAGTACATTTAAACGAGCAATTCTTGTAGGTATATGTATATATTATCAGAATGATATTTGGTATGTAGGGGTTTTCGGGCATGAAAAATCGATCTAGCTTGGTCTTATATCTGGAAAAACGCCTGTTATCGAGTTTTAGCCCGACCAAAGCTCGGTCACAGAGGTATTATTTAATTCGAGAGTGAGAGGGACGGTACTATACGAACTTCGATTTATGAATTTCGTAGTAGCCCTGCTGAGCTGAGGTCGTATTATAATAACGCGCGGAGCTTACGATTTCATTAACCATCTTTTTTTACCCTCATACTTACCTATATATCATGGAACAGAAAGAAATGGTGTATGCGATGATGAATCCGAATGTAGGTATAGCCTCTGGACTCACTGGACTTTTTAGAAACAAAGGCCACAATACAGCGATGCCGGAAGCTATGGACATTTTCCCGTTATTGATGTATATGAATCATTATGGTCGTATTCGTAATTCAATACTTTTGTACCTGGCTAGATAAAAAAGGAGATAAGCTGTGTGACTCACATCTGCACGTATTTACTTCCATATACTCGTACACAACACTCGGATGTTTTATTAATTTAGCACTGGCATAGAATTAACAAAAGGGATCAGGATGAAGGGCATTTGAAAATAAAACAAAATTGCGCATGTTATGAAGTGGTCCCAAAGGGTCTATATCGACTGGTAGAAAATTGTTAGTCATAATGTAATGTTTGACATAACTCGTTTTTCCTCTGAAACCATTTATTTTTCAGAAATGTTATAAAACAAACCTAACCTGTCTAACCTATAGAGTTCTACAGGTGACCATTTAAAAAAAAATATGACAAACATAACATTATGACTTATAAGATTATGGCTGTCGAAAGGATCCCGGTCCCAAATCAGCAAACTGCCAATAGGTACTTAGCCGCATTTGCAACATTTCAGATAAATGATTAAAATATTGCTTGTTCATGTATGTTCCAGACATTAAATCATCTCCATAGAATAGAAATCTGTAAAGTTTAGAGTCATTTACCTACAGCTTTTTTAAAAAAAGTTGGGCGCCGTCTTCAAGAGCGAGGTCTTGACCCCCGCTCGCTCTGGGTCGTTTCTGGAGGTTGTCCATCGCAGTTCAACGGGGCAACGCGGCAAGCGTTGGGCACCTTTGCGCCTGCATGGTGTGGCGCGGGGCGGTCTGTTTGACTAACCGTAAATATTTTGTGCTGCTTTTATTTGACATTGTATTAAGTATTTATTATGAATATTTTTATTAAGTGCAATAAAGAATACAGGAAAGTAAAAAAAAAAATAACAAAGCCTTAATCATACGGCTCCGCGATATACGAGTACTTAAGATACTTTTACGTAAATAAATACGATGTTTCCGGATATACGCAAATATTTTATTTCCGGACCGGTAGAACTTATCTTCATAAAACGGGCCTACTCAAAGGGACGGTATCGCATCCGTAACTCAGCTTATGTCCATGGGCGGCGGTGATTGCTTTCCATCAGGTGACGCGCCTGCTCGTTTTCCCCTTATCATATAAAAAATAACTTAAAAAGTTTGCTTATGTTTTCAAAATTTGCAAACCATTTTTCGACCACATTTTTGCGCTTATGTGTCGAGACCCTTGGTCCGTGGGGCCCAGGAGCACTAAGATATTTCGAAGAGGCTTATAGATGCCACCGGTGACCGAAGAGCTGGCAGCTACCTCGCTCAAAGCATGAGCCTAGCGATTCAGCCAGCATCTTCGGCACAATGCCGCAGGGGCCTTTTTAGGGTTCCGTAGCCAAAATGGCAAAAACGGAACCCTTATAGTTTCGCCATGTCTGTCTGTCTGTCTGTCCGTCCGCGGCTTTGCTCAGGGACTATCAATGCTGGAAAGGTGTAATTTTGCACGAATATAGTTATATGTAAACTAACCCGACAAAATGGTACAATAAAAATTAAAAAAAAAAATTTAGAGTCCCATACACGTAAAGTGGGGGTGATTTTTTTTTCTCATCCAACCTTGTAGTGTGGGGTATCGTTGGATAGGTCTTTTAAAACCAGAGGTAAAAAACATTCTGCAAGAAACGGGACTTTTATAATATTGTTAACTCAAGAAATATTCTATACATTATTTATTGTTTTAAATCGCCAGTTTGGATCAAATTGTGATGACCTTTAATCATATACCTGCACTGCACCAAATTTGATGAAATTTGGAATGGAAAAAAGCTTGAACTTCATAGCAGAAACTACTTACGAGTAAAATACTTTTAAACAGGGAATGAGAGCGGATGAGACCACGAAACACAGTTATTAAATAATGTATAAATATAAATCGATTTAGTATTATGTAGCAAATTACTTATGAATATTGTGTTATTTTATACTTACAAAGTAAACAAAATATGACTACTTCTTTTATTCATCATCATCATCATCATTATTACGGCTTCACAAAAAATGTTTAGAATTCCTGCCTCTGTGACCTTCTAGAGTCCAATGTTATCCTGAATGGACTATAATGCTATGCTCCCTAAATGAGAGAGCCCCATATAGCTTTCCACCGTGACTTTCCGCCACGGTCAAAAAAAGGATCGTCTCCGTAGGACGGAATTTTTCAATACAGTCTAGCCAGAGATAAGGGCGGCGATGAATATCTCTTATTTTTCATCACACTTGCTCGTAAACAGTGTCGTAACATGCAGGCTACCATGGTTGCAACCCCCCAAATAAAACCCTCGACCTTAATGTGCTTGTCATGAAACCCGTGGTCGGTAAATGAGTTATTGCGCGTACACATTTTCCTGTCATGAAGCCCAAGGTCGGTAAATGAGTCCGTGCCCGTACTGATGGCGCTGCGCGCGCTGCTGCAGGACTACATGGACCACATGCACACGCACGTTGCGGCGCATGCCGAGGGAGGGGGAGGTAGAGGGCGACGTTGCCAAAAGCACAGCCTAAGGTATCGCCAATATTTGGAACAATTATATTTTTTCTTTTACAAATATAAAATTTTACTTGCAAATGTGATGAAAAACATTGTATGTCGCACGGGCGGTACTAGAATTACGAACATCGACTCATTAAAGCCCTCAGTCTTCTAATAGACTCTCGTTCGTAATTCCTTATTTACCGCCCTTAAGACACAATGTACTATTACAGTTACATCAAAATGGCGAAACTTCATTCAAATTGCGGCCTATATACAATCTTCACAATGTAAATACCTACTTTAAGTCAGACAATGTTATCATTATGTAAATAAAAGTTTTCGGTTTCCACATTTCATATTTATGTTGGTTTTCTATTTATTATTTAAATAATCTGAAAGATAAGATTATGTAAGCTTTAATTTATGACGTTCTGTTCTATAAACTTATTTAACAAAGGAACATTATTGTGTTCGTTTAAAACCAATTTTACTTACAATTAAGTACAGCAAATAAATCAATAGCTTATAGTTGTATCACCAGTTTTACAGAATATCAACACTTTTACAGCACAACCAGAATGTTAATTTCGCTCAAGACTCATCGGTTTTCTTCTTTTTCACTTTTCCTGAAGATTAAGATAATGAAAAAGAAAACAGAGCATTTTGAGTTGCTAACGACATTAGCAAACTAGTTCACGTAATTGTAACTGAAAATCATCGCTGTTTTCTCGACTAAAGTTAATAGTCAACATCAAAAATTTAGATAATCTGATCACTTTAGTACGTTATATATCTACTACTTTATACCCTGGTCAATATTGAATGTTGCAACTTGCAGTGACGAAAGGTGACAAGGCACAAATAGAGCGGTTACTTTTGACGGTATCGTACACTATGTGTACCTATTTTTATTACGGTTTAGGACTTGTTTTCCGTTGTTCCTATTTTTTAACCGACTTCAAAAAAGGAGGAGGTTACCAATTCGGTTGTTTTTTATTATGTTTGTTACCTCAGAACGTCATTTATGAACCGATTTGAAAAAGCACCAAATCAGGATCTGATGATTGGATCCTAAGGAAATCGGGGGAACTCTTCAAATGTTTTAGGATCACCTATGGTAATTTTGACATATTTAGTAGTAACTCGTGTATTTTCTCTTGAAAATCATCATTTTGATGAAGTGGAACTGATGATGAAGACCACGTTTGACCAACCGAGCGACTACTCAATAACAAGTACTTCACTAGTTGAATTTGAATTACTTTACCACAGTTGCTAAGCAATTTAAGCTCGTTGTAATGTATATGGTGAAATGGAATGGGTGATGAAGCACCAGGACTCCTCAATAATGAACGTCTCAGCATCGGAAAAAACAATTTTTCGTAAAAGGTGACGAGCAGTTGACATTCAACTATTGTATATTAGATCTTTTACACAAAAAGCGTGAAAAAAATTATAGCAAAAAATTTAACCTACTGCAAAAAAAAGAAAATAATTTTCTACCACTCTGAAGTCGGTGCCTCAGCATGAGCCAACAGGAGTGATTGAAACCCAATATACTCGTATAGTATGTATGTAGGTGAGGTAGACGACTATAGGTCCACTCCGGCTGGCTCGTGCTGAGGCACCGATTTCTGACTGGCAGAAAATTATTTTCATGGTTTTTTGTAGTCGGTTAAATTTTTTGTTATAATTTTTTTTTAATTCCCATTTTTGGTTTTTATTAGCAGAACGATGAAAACTTAAAAACCTCTATTATTTCTTTTTCAAAACACGTACGTTACGTAGCAGTCACGAGTACAAATTAAAGCTGTGAACATTGACCACGTTGTTGCGGTATGTATGTGGTTGTTCGTAGATGCTCGTAATTATGTAAATTGAAATGGTTAGTTCCTATGTCAAGGAGTTTCTTATCGTTTGGTACAAGAATTGCTCATAGAACGTCTGTTCTTTTCAAAGTAAACGTGCGCACGTTTTGAATATCGGTTTTAATTTACATTGGCATTTTGGCAGTCGTGTTTACAAAGTGATAATACTGATAATAAAATACCTCAAAAATGTTTACATTGAACTTGAAGACCAGTTTGGCAAAAAAGAAATGAATTATGCATAATATGGTGAGCAGAGCTCTTGACAGGAGCCTCGGCTGAGATAAATCCGCTTGCTTTCCTTATCAACAGATTAGGTACTTACCTATAGTGATAAAAATACCAGTCCTAGCTAAAACTATACGCCAGTGCTACGACTGTCTCGCACCATACGGTCGCTAAACAAAATGTGGAACAAAATATATACAAGTGTTAAATATTCTTTAATAACAGTTAATTTCCTCTTTCTGGTAAGTTAGGCTCGGTTGTTTTTCTTTTGCAATGTATAAATAAGTGGAAAATTTATGTGCAGTGCGTTTTCAGATAACCGGAATAATAATACTGTCTGTGGGCAGTTCTGTGCAGTCCGCTTACAATGGTTACCACACGTTCCTTTCTGACCGGTTCTTTTCTTTACCGGCATTTTGTATTGCCACTGGAGTCATCATTTTCCTGATCGCCTTCTTCGGCTTCTATGGAGCGTATTCGGAGAACTATTACTTGATAATGACGGTAAGCCCTTTAATTTTTTAATTATCACAACAACCGTTTTACATCAGCTATTTCAGAAACCGTGGCCTCTTTCCATCACGAAATGCCAGCTATCTATTTTAATTTAAATATGCTGTGTCTAATAATCGTGTGTGGCGAACTCAATCTTATGTAACGGTTAATATTGTTGATATTAGAATACCTAATCGTTTACACAATTAACTTTTTGCTCTACTAAAATTGTTCTTACATCTAATCTCAAAAATAACGATCATCTAATCAAATAACCTTCTTTTTATTGTACACAGAAGACGTTACACTTTTGTATTCCGAATTTTATCACGACTTTTGAAGATTGTATCCTCTTTTGTTTTTTATAACGTCTTTTTATTTAAGTAGTCTGAAATCTAATCTTATTTGTCCAAAACATCATTTTATCGTTTTTAACCAGTAAGGCATGAATTAACTCACGCTCTATGAATACAAAGGAATACGTGTTAAGTTTCACTTCACTGTAACTACTGTCTCGCACGATAAACATGGCATCGAATATGATAGTGCTCGCGACCATGAGCCGGCTTATAGCTGTATAATTTTCAGTCAACTATTTGAGTATGACATAGTTCTATAACCAACTTTGAATACTAACAGCATTCGACCATATACCCAACAATTTAAGGCAGCATTTCGAGCACGAGAAATATTGCACGTAAATTTTTGTGGCTCGCAAAATTTTAGTAAACGGCTATCTACGTTTCACGTCACCGTCCTTGATATTAACTGATGACGATTTTCGTGAAAAAACAAAAGAGGTACCTATAATGTAAAGAGGCAAAACTGTTCGAAACTTTCACGATTATCATTCATAACGACTAGCACTTCGGCGTAGATGTTGAAGTACCTAGGACACCTATGTAGTTAAATAAAGTATGGATTATTATTATTATTTATTTTATTGTTAATTTTTAAACTTCTCTACATATATTGTATACCTTTAGAGCTAGTAGGACTTAATCGAATTTTTCAAATATTATTTGCAACCTTTAAGTACATCTTTTCTTATCCCCATGGATTTTTTTTTTGTCATTTTACTAGCTTTTTTCCTGTCAGTATTTGCAATTGCATAGTCATTTAAATTAGCTACATAATTAAATGTACCTAGGTAAGTCCCTATTCGTCCCACGTTTCAAATCTGGTGTACTGCCTTTTCGGCGAAATATGTTTCGCCAAATTTCACTTAGCAACCAACCTTTTGCCAAAGTTTCATTTGGCAAACTAATATTTGGCATAACTTTACTTCGCATTTTTTTTATTTCGCAACATTTTTACATTGCAAAATTTTACTTCATCAACATTTATGTGGCAAATAATTATGTAGCAAATGATTGGCTTAGGCAAATAACAAATTGTCAAATAACATTTGGGCAATTTTTTACATTGCAAAGTTATACTTCAATTTGATTTGTGCGAGCGAGCGAAGCGAGCGATCAAGACGGTTCGGAACAGAAGCGACTTGGATAGTTTAGGTTCAGAAGGCTAAGGCGGGAGCGAAGCGAAGCGTAGCTCCCGCCTTAGCCTTCGATGTTAGGGTTTTTTTATAGCAGCCAGGATAAATGACACTAGAAAAGTAGGTTGGATGCCATTCAATAAGTTGCTAAATTAATGTATGCCAATCAATACATTTGACCAAAACATAAATGACATCTTAAAAAAATTCCAGGTAATAATTTGCATAATAATAATTTATCGAATCATTAGTTGGGAAATGATATCAGTGCGAAACGTTGAGTTGGGAAATAACATTTCGCCTAAATAAAAATATGGGATAAATAGTTTGGGAGTTAATAATTTGCTAAATAATTTTCGCCGATACATTAGTAAACCTTCAAATCTACCTCTTAACCATGCCATCGTCAGCCATGTTTTGGTGAAAATTTGAACCATTTCATCAAATAACAGCTGAATAATTAAAAATTTCGTCTTCCGTTAATTCGTCAGCCTTGGTCAAACAACGGTAGTTATACTATGATGCGATTAATTTAAACTGCTACAGTTATGTCGCATCCATAACACACGCAGCACTAATGTACCTACCATTGCGTAATTATTCATTGACCGTCCTTTTATTAATGTCGCTCTCAAATTGCCCCGGTTGTCAGTAATAAAATAAACAAATTGAAGTTATTTTTCACTCACTTCTATTAGTCTAACTGTCGTCGTGCAAGTAAGTGTTGAGTTCCAATGACAATAATTATATATATCATAATATCGTAAAAAACTATAAACCGTAAATAATCAAATACCACCAAAAACTTCTAGTTCAAAAAAGTCCGAAGTTTTCGTAAATTTTCGTTTTGGGAGGACGGGGGGATGGCTTTCTGACATGTTTCTGACAGTCGCTTTAGCATTCATATGATTACCTGATTTGGAAGTTTGTATTGAAAAAACAAAACCGTTTAATTTTATGTATGTCGGCGGCCGATCGTAAAATCCGCCAGATCACGAAATTCCTAGGCATATCGTGAAACGCCGCCATTTCATGATATGCCTAAACGTTGGCCAGGCATATCACGATGTGCCTGGGAAATAATACGGCAGATCGATTAGAGCAACGCATTCGACGATATTCCTAGCTCTATACCGGGCACATCGTAAAATAGCTTCTTTTTTGGCCACTGGTGGCGCTGCGTATGCAATGGCGGCCGTGACCAGCTGACCGGTCGTGTTTGTTTAGCGCGTGAAAAATGTCGGCGTCGCAACAAAATGATCCTTAAACCGAAACTAGTGTTTGAATTCAAAATAGAAGTGCAAAAGAAGCTTTTGAACATCAGCTCCGTTCTTTTTATGTGAATTAAACGGATTCTGTGCACAATATGGAAAAACCATGGACGTCTGCCCGTATTTTAGAGGTTAGTATTTTGTTGATAAATAAAGTATTCACTAGTTGTTATTTATTTATATAGAAAAATTTAGGTACGACGAGCGAAGCGAGGAGTGGTTAGTATTAATTGTGATCACGACGCACGAGCCGAGCGAGCGAAGCGAGCGTGCCGCGGCAGCGGCCGGCGAAGTGCCAGAACCGATATGGCGGCGTTTCATGATATGCCTAGGAATTTCATGATCTGCCTAAACGTCACTAGGCAAATCGCTAAACGGTGAGTTTTGAACGATATGGCGGATGTCCCTTAGCCAATTCATGAAATGGCGGCATTTCACGATATGCCTAGGAATTTCGTGATCTGGCGGATTTTACGATCGGCCGCCGACATGTATAAAACGACAATAACATTGATTGATGATCATTGATCACGTTAACACGGCATAGCCACGTAATTGACGGGTTTGGCCAATAAACTAAAGTAGAGATAATGAGATAATAATGTTTCATATATATGTCGGCGGCCGATCGTAAAATCCGCCAGATCACGAAATTCCTAGGCGTATCGTGAAATGCCGCCATTTCATGAATTGGCTAAGGGACATCCGCCATATCGTTTAAAACTCACCGTTTAGCGATTTGCCTAGTGACGTTTAGGCAGATCATGAAATTCCTAGGCATATCATGAAGCGCCGCCATTTCATGATTTGGCCAGTTTAGGCAGATCATGAAATTCCTAGGCATATCATGAACCGCCGCCATATCGGTTCTGGCACTTCGCCGGCCGCTGCCGCGGCACGCTCGCTTCGCTCGCTCGGCTCGTGCGTCGTGATCACAATTAATACTAACCACTCCTCGCTTCGCTCGTCGTACCTAAATTTTTCTATATAAATAAGTAACAACTAGTGAATACTTTATTTATCAACAAAATACTAACCTCTAAAATACGGGCAGACGTCCATGGTTTTTTCACATTGTGCACAGAATACGTTTGATTCACATAAAAAGAACGGAGCTGATGTTCAAAAGCTTCTTTTGCACTTCTATTTTGAATTCAATCACTAGTTTCGGTTTAAAGATCATTTTGTTGCGACGCCGACATTTTTCACGCGCTAAACAAACACGACCGGTCAGCTGGTCACGGCCGCCATTGCATACGCAGCGCCACCAGTGGCCAAAAAAGTAACTATTTTACGATGTGCCCGGTAGGTATAGAGCTAGGAATATCGACGAATGCGTTGCTCTAATCGATCTGCCGTATTATTTCTCAGGCACATCGTGATATGCCTGGCCAACGTTTAGCCATATCATGAAATGGCGGCGTTTCACGATATGCCTAGGAATTTCGTGATCTGGCGGATTTTACGATCGGCCGCCGACATATACACCTACATAGCACATAGGTTAACGCACGTCTACGATTATTTAATTATTGATCGGTGTAAGTAATTATATCTATTTTTGATACGGAAAAACAATGACAATGCGACGCCACATATTAAGCACTTCAATTAATTGATAGGTAAGTAGGGATGTGTAATTGATTCTCTTAAAAATACGATGCATACTTTATCACTTGACTAATGTTGTCTTTTTGAAGTACCCATAAGCCTCGTAACCACTCGTAACAATGAAATATACTTACATACCTACTTACATAGTATATCCTACTTAACCCATTCAGTGCCGTTGACGCCCATCGGCGTCATGGTGGACTCTTGGCACTTGGACTCTCGGACTCGTGGCATAGTACGTAACGTAATCTGGCGCTCGGCAATGAATGGGTTAATATTATAAATGTGAAAGTTTGTGAAGATGTGTGGTTTTTAGACGTGTGTTACTCAATCACGTCTAAACCGCTAAACCGATTTGGATGAGATTCGGTATACAGATATTTTGAGTCCCCGGGAAGGACATTGGATAGTTTTTATCGCGGAACATTGCTTAGTTCCCCTGGGATACCGATAAACAAATACTACGCGGTCGGAGACGCGGGCAACGGCTATTATTATTATAAAGCAAAATCGATTTGCACCTTCTGTCCCTCCGTATGGTGTTACGTATGTTACCTAAGCCATACTTATTATAATTGTACTATATTAACTATTCTGTTCTGTGCCTTTGCTTAGATCTTTAAAATTACACAACGGATTTTAATAATTTTTCATCAATAGATAGAATGATTCAAGAGGATATAATGAACGATGCGTCCTTTCTGACAGTGAAAATTAGATCTTATAGAAAATGCTAGTAAGTAAGTACCCGTTACTCCAATATCACCGACGTAGTTTTTGAGAGAGGGCGGTAAAAACTGTCAAGTCTGCCTTTGCAGCTTTGGTCATGATTTTTTTTTATTATTTTGACTTTTTTTTTCAAAGTTGTACCCATGTGGTGAAGTCGGATCGGGTCGCTGGTAATACATGGGTATTGTAAAAGCTAAAGTTTGTTTGTTTCTAGGTAAGGTACCTATTTAGAAGGTGGTCCCTGAAACTATTGAATCGATTATAAATTAAAATATTTTTGCAGATTAAAAGCTACGTTATCCTAAATTTTACATAGGCTATGAAACAATCAAAGTTGTAAGCAACAGTTAGCTAGTGTGCATACTTATAACTAGTTCCTTTAAAAAATAAAAAATGCGATATTACGCTATTAATAATTATTTAATACTAGAGTTAGAGGGACGGTACGATACGAACTTTCGAATTTCGTAGCAGCCCCCAAGCTGGGAGCCTGGGAATAAGCGTCTACTAACTTCGAGTGACAAATTGAGGTTTCTCGCTTCTGTATAATTTAACATTACTACTTAAAAAGCTAACCTTGTCTTGTTCCAGTTCGCCGGCGCCATGGTGCTTATGTTCGTATTCCAGCTGTCAGCCTGCATCGCCGGCTACGCGCTGAAGGGCCAGGCGGTCGCGCTGGTCCAAACACAGCTGCAAAACACCATGGACCTGTACGGGCCTGACAAAAACTATGACGTCACTGTGCTGTGGGATGAAGTGCAAGAAGACGTAAGATACTTTTCCACTCCTCTCATTCAGAAAAGTAACTTTTCCTCCCTGACGAGAGGGATCAAAGTGCAATTTTTCTGTTCAAGGCTTTTCTAAGTGGTTTTTGCAAATGCATTTTTTTGAAGTTGATAATTGCAAAACCACGCAATTTTTTATGCTGATTGCTCTTTAATTATATTTAGAATTGTTTTATTTCAATTTTCGTCATACTCGGTGCGAAAAATTGTACTTATGAGTCACTCGTATCGGAAGCAAAATTATTTTCATCATGGGCGTTAACACTTGAACCCCTCATTAAATACGCTCAGGATTCTACTTTAGAATCCCTCTCTACGCTCAGAATTCTATTGTAGAATCCTTCCCTACATTTTGGATTCAATGTACCGCTCTCGCCGTAAATACATCATTTTGCTCCCTTGTGACACAAATAACTATTTAATAGCCTTGTGAAAATCTAGGTGGTCACGTTGGTCCGAACACAGCTGTAACACTTTGGACTTGTCGGGCTAGGCCAAAACTTCCATGTCAATTTACTGTGGGCTAAGTGCAAGAAGACGTAAAATACTTCTTAAGAGTTACCTAATAAGGGCTAGAGCTAGGTGGTCACGGTAGCCGGAACACAGCTGCAAAATACTATGGACCCTGTATGGGTCTGACAAAAACTACGACGTCACTGTGCAGTGACCTGCATAAATATACTCAGCGGCCCAAAATTTGGCCCACCCTTCATACAAAATTACCGATTCTGCATACATTTGAGGGCCAGGTTTTTTGCCGCTCAGTATATCTCTGCCACAGAGGAGTATGCAAAAATAGAAATAGAGTCGTTCGTCGTCGACGTAAAATACTTTTTCATCACACTTGCTCGTAAACAGTGTCGGAACATGCAGGCTACCTTGGTTGCAACCCCCAAATAAAACCCTCGACCTTAATGCGCTTGTCATGAAACCCGTGGTCGGTAAATGAGTCATTGCGCGTACTAATTTTCTTGTCATGAAGCCCAAGGTCGGTAAATGAGTCCGTGCCCGTACTGATGGTGCTGCGCATGGCGTAGCAGCAGGACCACATACACACGCGGCCCAGGCACATGCTAAGGTAGGGGAAGGGCGACGCTGCCAAGAGCGCAGCCTAAGGTATCGCCAATATTTGGAACAATTATATTTTTTCTTTTAGAAAAATAAAATTTTACTCGCAAATGTGATGAAAAACAATGTATGTCGCACGGGCGGTACTAGAATTACGAACATCGACTCATTAAAGCCCTCAGTCTTCGACTTCGGGCTTCTAATAGACTCTCGTTCGTAATTCCTTATTTACCGCCCTTAAGACACAATGTACTATTTAATAGACTTATGAAAAGCTAAGTTGTCACGTTAATGTGAACACAGCTGCTACAAAACACCATCTCATGGATCTGTACGTACGAGTATCTAACAATTACTACAATGCCACTGTGGTGTAGAATGCAAATACTTACTTTCAAGCGCCAATGAAATCTCAAACTACTAAAAACCTCTCTCAATTTTAGTTCACCTGCTGCGGCGTGCTCAACGCGAGCGACTGGCTTCAGCATCTGAACACGCACGAAGACTCGAGGCTGCCAATGAGCTGCTGCAGCCACGTGTTCGGTACTGTCGGCCAGGCCATCTGCAACACCACTGTGTCGCACAATACGGGCTGCGCCATCGCGTTCGGCAGCTGGGTGCAGTCACATGTCGCGACCATCGGCGCTGCTGGCGTGTTCTTAGTACTTGCTCAGGTGTGTGTCACGGAACGTAAAGCCTATGTCTACTAGCATAGGCGTACACCACGTACACTCTACTCTACTCTATTATTAAGGTATTAGAGTTCATGTTTCGATATTTTTGATCGCCTTGGCCGCTACCAAATATCCGATGGCAACTGTACCTTGGGTTATTAGAGGTTAGACGTACTAGCCTAAATGCGTACCAAAGTCTCCCGAGATTCACAAAAAGACTAGGCCCAAAAACGAACATATTAAGGGATTTCTTAATTTTATTGAAAGTGGCTCCGAAGCGGTAACGTTTCGTGTGCTCTACCTACCCCATTTGGGAATAAAGGCGTGATGTTTAGTGTGTGTGTGTGTGTGTGTGTGTGTATTAAGGAATTAAGATTTTAACTAAAAGTTTTAGTCAGTGTGAAGTATTTATGAATTAATGGTTATTTTTGGATACGTGAAATAATTCACGGCTGTAGTATTTAACAAATATAAAAGAATAACTAACACAGTTGGCTTTACAACTTACCTAATGAGTAATAGTCAATCAAAAGGTAATATATTAAATACCTAGCTGTTGCCCGCAGCTTTGTCTGTGAAGAATTATGCAATTTTCCGGTATAAAACTATATCATATGGTGTAAGCGTAATAGATTGACACACAAACAGACAGAGTTCCTTTCGCATTTATAATACTGCTAAGGAATGCAATTCGCTCCCGTCGTCTGTATTTCCGGTTAAATACAATCTAGGGCTCCAAAAATAGAGTGAATAGATAGGCTGTTACTTAAAGTAAGATTAACACCTTTGGCCTCATCTGCACTTTACATCAGGTGAGATAAATAGGGGTCAATCACGGTCAGTTTTATGTAAAAAAAGGTTCTTACATATAAACACAATTCGATATCGCGTCGTGGAATATGTATATACACGAAAAATTGCGCCGGCCGTGATTTTCCACGACACGATGTCGCATCATGAAACGATGACGCACGACGCGATATCGTATCCTGTTCATGTGTAAGAGCCCTAAGAATTAGTACGGAACCCTAAACCGCGCATGGCCGTGAACTTGGCCAGTCTTTAGCCTTAAAATTTAGCTAACTTGTTTTTTTTTTCAGGCACTGGCTGTAGGTGGCGCGTTATGGATGGCCAAGATATCAAGAGCGGAGAACATGTTCCCCTGAAACGAGTCACATTTGTTGAGTGTTTGTTGTTGTGATTATTAAGTTTAATCTAAAATTACTTAAGTTATATTATTGCAGTTGAAATAAATATTATTAGAGGTGGTTCTTTTTTTAAACTCGTATTTTAACGTCGTCAACGAATAAGAACTTTGCTTTATCAGAAAATATTCTTACAACTGCATTATTTATTTTATTTAATCATTGTCTGTGCCCATCTCTCCGGGTACATGCGGCAAATATGGCTAGCCCAGGCCCATTTCAGCCTGGCGGTTTCTCTTCCTATATCTGCTATGCAATTGGGGAGTTGCGCCGTATTGCAATGGAATAGGGTGCGGGCTTGACAGCACAGCTCGGTCTTGGGCGGTAAGCATAACATTAAGTAGTTTAGTTTTAATTAAGTAGGGTACAATTGTTCTAAGTGAGCGCAATATTCGCCAATAAACGTCATAGTTTGGCGAAATTAGTGATGTAACTAAAATTATGTACCTTTTTTTTTGAGAATAAATTAAAAAAAAAAGTTTTCGAGTGCAGTGTGGTGTTCTGGATCTGATCTGGCCTTAATTAATTACTAGCTTTTATTTAGTTTCACCTGTCCCGTTGTCTGTCTGTCTGTAATCAAATCTTGCAAGTTAAATTCGACCAACTTCCAGTGGTTGGATTGACTTGAAATTTGGTATGCTTATGTAGATTGCGTGACAATATAATAATCTGGTAGTGCCATCCTGGTAGCCCAGCCAGGATCGTCTCCACAGGACGTCTGTACGAGTAGTTTGTCAATAAGAAAAAAAAACAATAAATTACACCAATCAATGAAACGGTGATAATGATAACGCTAAAACGAGAAGGGTTACCAGCAATGTGTTTTCATTATCTATTCGATCAATATAATAATGTAATGCAAGTAGATACTAGCTTTTAACCGTGATTTCGCTTGCGTGAACCATTTTTGATAGTCGACCTTGTAATACACAAGTATACAAAAATACAAGTATATAAGAGAAAGGGGTTAAATGATCTCTTGTAAGGAATCGATTGTCAGATAATAGTTTTTTTTTCATTAAAAAATATCATTCTATGAAGATGCTACGTATTTTTAAGCGCCTAAAATACGCCGAGTGCATAGGTTCGAAGAGTTCTACGACTTCTATTAGGTAGGTACTATACCTATAGTGCCATCCACGAAGACGCGTGATTATGTCAAAATTAGACATTAATGACATTGTAATAAGAACCACGGCACGCGTCATCGTGAATGACTCTACCTATATCTGCGTAAAACACGAGACAAAAAACAAGGCTTCCAGTTATTGGCCATTACTATATGGTTGGTTCATTGCGATAACCCATTTGATACTATCAGGAGTTAATTGTTCCTTTTCGGTAAATTAAAATGTGTGTCAAAGTCATGGCTATATCTAGTGGTTACCAAGATCAGGACTGCCTTAAATAAAAACAAAAAAAATGTACACATGTAGATTGGATGACAGTGCAAGTACAGTCGACAAAAGATACCTACAACAGTCAGCAAAAATGTTGTAACGTATTAGAAGGGTCCATAATATATCGGCTCTCATAATAATCGCAATTGGCATTGATCACTTTTTACAATGTGGTCTAATTCCAAAACCATTTTGAGGAATAGGTTTATTAAATCATTTTATAACATGTTTGTAAAAAAATACTAATTGATCGTGTGTATATTTGCAAAATAACGTTTGACCTTTGTTTGACTTTCATCGTAAATAAACGTTATATAACTAATCCGCCTAATTCTAACACTGCCCAAGTGACAGAAGACAGTTTTTTTAAAATAATTGTGATGGGCAACGAAAAACGTAGTTTTTAACGCCATGGCAACTATGGTTAGCTAAGTATAATTCCGGTAACTTCTAAATAGGGTAAAAAATTTAAAACGCAGCTAAAGCCGAAATCCTTCAAATAGGTGTCTTAAATTCGCCTATTTTATGAAAATATATATAAAAAAAAACATTGTTTTTTGAGACCAATGCCAATTCATTGTATGTTTGTCATAATGCATGTTTTTCATAACTTTTTTTTCTCTGAATCCATTAATTGTTCAGAATTTTTATTACCCAAACCCATAGAGTTCTCCGAGATAACCATTTAATAATTTCTAAAAACAATATGGTGTCGACGGAAAAAAAAAGAAAAACAAAACTTATGACAAACATTATGGCTTGCGAAAATTATGAGAGTAGATGCGCACCGGTATTAGAAACTTATTATCATTCTTCAATGGTATTTTCAAATGGTGTCGGTAATTTCAGAAATCGGTCTCTTGGTATTTATTAAATGTGGCTGTAAGCACTTTGTCGCACGACGTAGTCGTAGACCTGTCGGTTTAGTAAAGTAGGTTAAGGTTACCATTATTGACATGGGCCGCAGCTAGAGGGGTGCTTACCCCTCCTGGACATACTAACTGCTACCTTTTAATTGACTACAAAACAAGGAGAAACTTCTCAGTAGGTATGGTTTTAATTTTCGACATTCAAATATGTTGACATTTTCAACGTAGATATATATTAGCTATCGATATTTTTACTCATTCGATATTTTAATCGATCGACATTTCAATCTTAGACATTTTGACCATAGGTATAACAACTTTCGATATTGTGATACAATCAATATTTTTGTTCATGAAACTACCGCGAGACTCACTCATATTAAATGATATCATAACGGATAACTCACGTCTTAAACCGAGTTTAGCTCGACATGTTTCGGGCTATTTCGTAGCCCTTCCTCTCAGGAGCACGCGACTCGGCGGACTCATTTAATATGAATATTTTTGTTTTCGATATTCAAATATGTAACCTTCACAACACATCCTCGCACATCTCTGGTTGAAACGCAGCCTTATAGTTTCAACATCTCTGTCCGTCCGTCTAAGATAAGATAGTTTAAGACTATGAAGGATATAAATATGTATGAGATAAGTAGTTTTAATCTTGGAAAATTATATAGTTCCCGCAGGATATCGACAGATGAATTCTTCGCAGGCGGAGTCGATTTTATTGCTAGTAGGGCGTTTGTTCGAGCGTTTCAATCGCCTCATTTATCTGGTCACTTTTTTAACGAATTGGCTGTAGATTTTGATGTCTTTTTCGATTATGTGTTTACCCCTTTATTCATAAACGACAATCAAACCTATTTTAGTTAAAATGCCGCTAAAATTCGTTTGTCCTTATATTTCACTTCGACATTTGTATTTGTTAGAAAGGGACAAAGCATTTGTTAGTTAACATAGGCTTGTTAAGTTTTATGAATAAGGGGGTTAGAGTTCCTGTATTTCTACCAGATAACTAAAACACTGTATCAAAATATTCGGCCATTGTGTCAGAAAAGTGTCCAGAAAATTGAGACGGTTGAAACGCTGGCATAAATGCCCAGTAATCGTATCGTACCAATTGACTTAAATAGTCCCAAAATAAACATAAATAGTTTGATTTTCATAGAGCAGCCATGCAACTTGCATGTGTATTGCGATTGTATAAACGAGCGTCACCGGAGCGTTTAAAAAACGCGGTGCGAAAGCCCTTAGATTCATACTTAAATACGTATTGAACACCCAAGGCTTAAAATAGAAGAGTATTATCTGTTTCCTTTCCCAACTCACGATTTTCCCTGAAACCATATTTTTTTTTACGGAACTTTCATTAAATAAACCTTACCTACGTACTGTGTTCTAAAAACATAAATACTCTTTTCTTTTCTTCGAAAAATTGTTGGTTTCGGAGAAAATTGAGCGTTGGAAAAAAACAGTTTGGCAAATGAAACATTTGGGGATAATATTTCTGCGAAAAGGCATATCTAACAGAGGAGCTACTCTGTAAAACTTTATTTGTATTTTCCGTGTGAGGAAGCAAACTCATAATGCACACACCCCAGTGGAGCACATATGTTCAAATACTAATAATAAAGTTGAAGAAATCTATAAAAATCTTTAACTCAACGGCACGTCTGATATTGAAATAGTTCTTTTGCCTTTTCCGCAATATTTCCCTACGGAACGCTAATACCGTACTCGTTTTCCACGGCACCGGCAGTCGCACCGTGCGGTTCGCCCCGAACGGGTATCGCTATCAATACTTACCTCTTATCACTTCGCTGATAAGCCACCTTGCGTTAGTACTTGTATACCTGTGCAGTTGAACGGACTGTTGACGTGAAACAATCCAAAATGGGGGTCCAGAACAATAACGAAGTGGGGATGAAATGCATTAAGTACATGTTACTGTGTGTGACGGCGATATTTGTGGTGAGTTGGAGTTTTAAAGTATACTTATTTGTTCTAAAGTGAAGAAAATTCTCGATTTTTTTTGTTGCGTTGTACTGCTGACAAAGAAGGCTAAGTACCTAGTCTAGTCTAATGTTTATGACGTCACAAGGTCGCTCATAATTTAATAAAGCTGTGGAGTCGAACGACATCACCATTATATTTGTGTCGTTTGGAATTATATGTACATGTCTATGTATTACCGACATATACTTAACTTGTCGCGTAACTTATTGGTCGAATTCGTTTTGCACGCCGAGTAAAGGTCGCGCCAGACATCTCTAATATGACAAAGTCACAAGCGCAAAAAGAGTTGTAGGTGTACCCTTTATGTAAACATGTTAGCAAGGCAAGAAGGATAAAACCCGTGACTTTGATTGCGGTTGGAACGACCATATATATTTTATTTAACCACAAAGTGGTGTCTGTGTGCATTTGTGCGTGTTTGTTTAGGTTAAGGCTACAGAGATGACCTTATCGCTATTTTTTCCTCGAAAAGAAATTACGTTTGATGCAATCAAACCTCACATGAATAAATAAATTATATGTCTTAGGTACCTACATGAAACTTATAATAAATACTATTCATTTTTTTACACACAAAATATTGAAAAGTTAACAAATAAATAATAGAGACAACGAAGGAACGCGCCCAGCCTCACGGAAACTCTGAGTGATATTTGAAAATATAGGTTTTTAGACTTAGAATAAGTTACTTCTATTTTTCTTTTCTTCTCCGTATGAATAAACCTAGGAAACGGGGAAGAAACCGTATTTGCTGAAATGAGTAAACAAAATGCGGCAAATCTTTTGTTAAATAAAGTGAACAAATTGGCGATAAGGAAAGAAGTAAGTACCTGATTATTACGCTTGATGAAATGAGTCAGTTTTTTTGTTATGAGCATTTATAGACGAATGAGGTGGCCTTTTCGTTTCACAAAATAATTATGTAAACTTTAAGTTACTTCGTCTCACGGAGTGAGCAAAATCTCATTTTACTCACTGATTTCTCATAGCAAAACCTGCCTGTTTGAGGTGCTGAGGTGAAAAAATATTTAGTTAGTCTGTCAGTTACATTTTCAAATATAGGATAATTATTTATTCTTTTGTTATTAATTAAACAAATAAATATGCACATAGAGTTGGTTAAAATTTCGTGTGACGTCACTCCTACGTACCTACAGGCGTACACACACTAAGGAGTGACGTCACGTGCCCCCTTTTTTGAACTTGACGCTCTTCATCTTTGTAATTTTTTGTTTGATTGTCAAAAAAAATAAGGTATTGGACCCTTATTTTATTACTGATAGTTTAACTACTCAATCGTGTGTTTTTATATACATACTCGTATAAAAGTTTTATATGAAACTGCCGGACTCGTTTCGATAAGAAATATTACAATTATTGGCGGAAGCATAAACACGGTGACATCACAAACGCAGAATGTTTACTAACACTGGTTTTGATTTGGAGTTGAGACATTTCTGTAGCCAGTATCATGCTAGCTAATGATCGTCGTTAGTGGTATTCAATGAAAACAACACCACACAATGAGTATCCACCGGAGCCTATAATAATAAAGAGTTGTATTCATAATAGACTTATTATACAACTCCGTCGACTTTTAAATTAAGAATAAGAATGCTTTATTGGCTGATAAAATAGATACACATACAGAAACACTAAAATATACACATCTATGCCTATTCCTATCAGCCAAAATGGCCGCCACTCAGCTATGTGTCGCGAAAAGATCTGAAGATGATTTCGCGACGCTGATTTTCAGTGACGCCAGTTACAATTACGCCAATTACGATTTATGATCCTGAAAAATCTTATCATAATACATGATACAAAAATCCTGTACGATAATTTAACCCACATTAAGGCTCCGTTACCACCAGAGATGTGCGAGGTTGCGTTGCGAGGAATATGTTGATGCTGTTTCCACTGCAGCTGTGCTGAGCGAGGATTGGTAAATGAAGTGTTTTTATTGGTTCATGACAAACACATTCCTCTCAACGAAACCTCGCACATCTCTGGTGGAAACGCTAGCTCAGGCTACTGGATTAATACTATGATTACATATCTATTCTGTAACTGTAAAAACAAAACATAAATAAAAATTGTATACATACATAGAAGTTGAATCACAAGAAGACTGTCTCCACACAGAAAAGAAGAAACATTGAAATTTGAAAATTAAAAAAAAAGTATAAATGTTTTTCAACTTGTATCGTATTAGCAATCAGTAGTCTTAAATGTGAGTTAAATTCACGTTAAATCATAGCATACTTTTTATTTTGGTTTTTTCACGTGATTCGGTTGGGCGCATGTAAAATACCAAAATCTAGCGACAAACATTTTGCATTGGTGTTCTCCATTAAATGTTAATGAATAATACCATGTATTTTTTGAGGATGCCCGTGAAATTTAAATAAATAAATAGGTAGCTTATACACAACCAAACACAACAGATAATGTAAGCGCGCATTCACGGTGCCGGGACTCTCCAAATGCTGTAGGTACAAAAGTGACGAATCTCGTCTGTAATTAAAAAATACACCATGTGCATAGGCCCTAAGTTTCCAGAATTTATTTTATTTTAATAGTACATAGTCATGTACTTACAGATGTTGTGAATAAACCTTTCCCATCGTATTTTATTGGAAACGTTGGTACCTATTTGTCATGCTTTAGTCAGCCTTAGTACCTTCCCATAACCGTAGGGAAGATCACATCGAGAGATTAATAATCGATATAAGTAAGTAGAGTGGTTAACACCTCAGTTAAAACTTTTATTAGATTTATTTTACACTACATTCTCTATTATAATTAAATATGTAAATAATTATTTAATACTAGCTTATGCCCGCGACTTCGTCTGCGCGGATCTAGGTTATCGCGCGGTGGCGTCCTCTACCGGAATAAAGGTATCCCATGTTGATCCTTAGGGTTCAAACTATCTCTATACGAAATTTCATCAAAATCGGTTTAGTGGTTTCGACGTGAAAGCGTAACAGACAGACAGAGTTACTTTTGCATTTATAATATTATAATATATATAAGTAGGGATTTAATTAATTAAACAAGCAAATGAAATAAATTAATGTCACATTAAAATACAAACCACACTGAATTAAATTACAAATTAAATTATATTAGGTATACTGTATAAAATATATATATTGATCGTGGGGTTATAACACGGGTTGTAACATATCAGTGGAATATGAACAAAGTAAGTAGGTGGCATGTTTGTATTAAATAAATAAATAGTAGGGTATTTATTCAATACAAACATGTCACTTACTAATACAATAATCCATTGACAGGTCCGCAGTATTCGGTAATACAGCCGAGTTCATAAACTTGTGAGCAGTGGCGGATTTATGTTTTTTAGGAGTGTAGGCCACTTTATATCCGCAAAATAATTTTCTCGTTGAAATCTGCCGCCCCTAGGCCGCGGCCGCGGCCTATTGACAAATCCAGGACTGCTCGTGAGCAAAAATTTTATCAAAAATATCTGAACACGACTCTATTTTTAACGGCGTAAAAGCGTGTTCAGATATTTTTGATTGAATTTTTGCTCGACTGTACTAGTGTGTTCCAGATTTTCACAATGGACGCGTATTATTCACTAGGTAGGATACATCTGTAGCTACATTTTAATGTCAATTCCAATGGTTGACGCGAGCGAAGCCGCGAGTAAAACCTAGTAACATAACAGAACCGTAATTAGATCGTCACTTGCCTTTAAAGGTTTATCTTTAGGTAGCAAGGTCGCGGCAACAACGGTATGAACTTAGCATTATGGATTTTCTGCCATTTATTATGCAGCAACGTAGCGTGATGTAAGAAATCGATAACATTCCACTTAAAAACTGCGCACACCTTGCCTAATGTGGTCAATTACGTTGTAACTAATATGCTTGGCGTATTTGTAAACTAGAATAGAATAGTATTTTATTTCTCTGCACTGCAAGTGATAAGAGACTAAACTTACACACAATATAAACAGAAAATAAAAAGGTACGTCATTACGAAAGCAAATAATAACCTAACCAACAAAAAGTTGGAAAACCCCCGACTTCAAAGTTCAATATCTCAAAAACGGCTGAGCCGATTTTGATGAAACATGACTAAGAACCATCGCTAGATCCCCTGATTTCAAGTAAAAAACCGCATTCAAATCGGTCCATCCGTTTAAGAGCTACGGTGCCACAGACAGACAGGCAGACAGACAGACACACCTAGCAGTCAAACTTATAACACCCCTTTTTTGCGTCGGGGGTTAAAAATAAAACAACTTATTCTAAGCCTATTATTACCTATATGTACAAATATCACCCATTTCGCTTCTATTGGGCAGAGTGCCACAGAACAAATAGGTCCTTACTGTATTTCGTATAGTTTGTCATAACATGACGCAATGCTTTTTAAGTAGTATGTAATATATGAGGAGTGACTTAAATTCTTTAAGTAAATTTTTGCTAGATAATATTTTATTGTTTATATTTGGTCAAAAACAAATCCGATAACCACGTCATTTTAAATACCATGGGACAATTGACACCAATTGACCTTGTCCCAACTAAGCATAGCTTGTACTATGGGTACCTGTTAGCAGCGGACAACCCGTCGTCGTCGTACTTCATCTCACTGTAGTTATACTTATGTTTTCTTTATGTGAGCCATCGCGCTGTTGGTACTTTAGGCATCACGTTTATTGTTATTTTAGATTTTATATTTCATGTATTGTTTGTTAATGTTTTCCTTAACAAAAATTTAAATGGCGTTTTAAAAAGCTGGACCATTTAACCAATAATCAACCAACCTCCAAAACGAATAACCGAAAAAGTTCCGCTGTGACACGGACACGAACATTACTTAATTGTTAATTATTTAATGTCTATCGCACAACGTAAAATTTCCATACCATTTTTAACTACATCGGTAGTCAAAGTATCCTTCTTTTGAATATGTAAGATCGGTCTGCAGTAATACCAAATTTTCACGTGAATCGTCCAAGTACGTATAGATTCAAATAGATTGCGGGCTTCCGAACCAGTTATGATGTGTTGGATTATTCGAAAATAAATGTATCGCTACTCGATGATTTAACTAGTAACGTGAAAACACTGCTCAATCCTATTGACAATACATGTTCCAGTGATTTCCTACGAGTAAAATGTGGGCTTAATTTAGGCCTTACTGCGGATATTGTGATTTCCCTGTAATCATTTTATCAAGTAAATGAAGCATGTATAAAAAGTAAAAGCAAAAACCTACTTTTGTTTGACTAGGACATGCTCAGATTAGATATGCATTATCGGAAATATTCGATATCAACCCACATTTATTAACGACAACAACATACACAGTTTAACCAATTCAGGGATTTACCTGAAACTTATATATCATATAAGACGACCAGATGGCCTAGTGGTTAGAGAACCTGACTATGAGCTTGAGGTCCCGGGTTCGATTCCCGTGTCGGGGCAGATATTTGTATGAAAAATACGAATGTTTGTTCTCGGGTCTTAGGTGTTTAATATCTGTGTATTTAAGTATGCATCTATATAATTATATTTATCCGTTGCTTAGTACCCATAACACAAACTTTGCTAAACTAACTTTGGGACTAGGTCAATTGGTGTGAATTGTCCCGTGATATTTATTTTATTTAATTATTTATATAGTTATAGTTATTTTGAATCTCATCCCGTTAAGAATTATTAATGCGACACACCACCGATATAAAGTCGTGGTTTGACCTGGCCCTATACTAAGAAGTGCAAAATTCGACCTTCGTATCTTGCCGTCCCGCTAACGCTAATAGTATTTAATACGAGAGTGAGAGGGACGGTACGATACGAACTTCGATTACCACAACAGGGTTACTCTGGTGACGACATAGAAATTCCGTGTATACTATTGTATTCATTTTATATGTTTCAAGTTAGTTTTCTGTTTCGAAAGGATGATTTAAGCAAAAGAGAGTAATCTAACATAAAAAAAATCTTAAATATAGCAACAATAAATTAATTTCTGTCTTTATTTAAAAGTTACTAACCAGCTTACACTTCTTAATTTTATGTAATGTTATGTTTTAGAGGAAATTTGATTTGACAGAAAGACAGGCAGACAACGGAGTGATTCTAAATGGAAACCGTTTTTTCAATCGAATATTGAGTCGAATGGCACGTCCGATGACGATCGATAATTCAACATGTTCATTCCAGATCACATCGGCCCTCATAATCTCTGTGGGCACGACGATCTACGCGATCTACCATGACGTGTCCTTCTTCCTGGACCAGCACTTCTTCTCGCCGGCCACGCTGGTCATCGTCATCGGAGTGCTGATGCTGTTCGTGTCCTTGTTTGGATGCGTGGGCGCATGGCGCGAGAGCACGTGCTTGGTTAACATCGTGAGTATTAATCCCTCGTTTGTACTCTCTTGTTTTGTTGTTTTCTTTTTGTATTATTTTTATGTTTTATGTACAATAAAGTATTTACATACATACATACATTAATGTGATAGGTATTGAATCAATTTTTCATTCTTCATTGTAGGAAAAGCAAATGATACTAAGGGGCTGTTTCACCATCCACTGATTAGTGTTAAGTGACGGTTAAATGTGATGCCGTCTCCGTCTATTCGAACAAAACAAATAGAGAGCTAGTAATAGCTGCAATACACAAAGCTAGTTGTTCAAGCCAGGATAGCAAGCTAGTGCTTGCTACTAGTCCACCAGAGTCCGAGAGCCGGTTTCCCGACAATCAATGGTGTTTTGAGACGGATCCGGGAGCTGGACTCACGACACGTCACCGGGAGCCGGAGCCGGTCTCCCGACACCCGAAGGGCTATCTTGGGCTGACTTGAAAAACCAGCCTCGTGTCTCCCGGCCATACTTCTGATGTTTAAAGTAGATGACTTCTTGGGGATAACAGAAACATAACTACGACGCTCAGCAGCGCGTGATAGTCTGGTACCAATTAAGCCTCTGGTAGTCAAAAAACTGGACAACTGATGGAAAGAAAAACAATTGCACAATAATGCTATGGTACCCTTCGATAAATATAAAATAAGTCGTAGAAACAAGTAAAAGTACTCGTAGCACTTCTATCCCGCTACGACCGTAGTACCTCTACGGTGGGCTACGACGCGTAGAAGCCCCATAGAACGGGATAGTTTAGTTAGTAAAGTTGGGAATATTCATTTTGATTTATTTTATAAAGAGGTAGGTACCTAAAAATGATATAATCTAAAACTTAATCGTGTGGCTAACGTCAGGTTAAGTTACCTATATTTTTAAACGAGGGATTCTTGTTTTATATTTATTTATTTCGGGGATCTCGGAAGGCTTTCAGGGGCGAACAATTGGTAGCTCCGATATCTGTATCATCATCATCATCAGTGATAGTTCAGCGGTGTCGTACTGAACTTGCAAACTGGAGATTTCAAACTTAGTTTTGACTCGACTTAGTTTCAGATTTACTTTTTGAGCATTGTATATGTGTCATTATTGTTTCTATCCACTATTTTATTGTACACTATTTTCCGCAAATAAATGAATTATGAATTATGAGCTTATTAAAACACGTATTTTCTCCAAAAACACGATATAAAAAAAAACCTATAGAAAACATAGCGTGGTCCAATTAAGTGTTTGTCCAACAAAGTATTCTATCAAATGTTTTTCGATGAAACGTCACTTCACCAATTTGTCATCCAGTTCGCAGTGATCCTGAGCCTGGTGTTCATCCTCGAGATCGCAGCGGCCATTGCAGCGTACACCCTGCGCTCGCAGGTCATCGACATGCTAGATGAGCGCCTGCGCAACTCTATGCCATACTACTACCGAAATCTCGAGGTCACTGACGCCTTCGACTTCATTCAGAGCCGGGTGAGTGACATATAAACAACTTTTGCTACTCGTGTACAGTCGCCATCAGATATTTCGGGGCGGCCAAGGTGAACAAAAATAGCGAAACATGCTGGTAATAGAGTGCATGTGCCGATATTTTGGACTACCTTGGCAGCTCGAAATATGTGGTGGCAGCTGTACCTACTTAAATCTGCAAATTATCATATCAGTTCATAAATAAAATCACACCAAAAGTCTTTGTCTGTCAACATATAATGTATATATGGTACTGGTTATACTCGTAACATCGACGAAATCACTAAATGTATAAGTTCTTAATTGAGCCGGCCCCATAAAAACAATTCAATCAGAGATTTGGAGGGCTACTACGAAATCCGAAATTCGTATCGTGCCATTCCTTTCTTTCACTCTTCTGTTAATTAAATAATTACTTTTAATGTGAACGTAACGATACGACACGATTTTCGAACTTCGTACTCATAGTTTAAGGCCAAGCGTTATTTCACAGGTTTCAGACCTATCACGTTTCGTTTTATTCCTGTGTGGCAAAAAAAAATACACCTTGATCTTCATTTTTCTGTAGACGTTATAAATGCCATCATATTACGTAATGTGACCTTGTTCCATACAGTCTTTTCATTAGTGTTGGTAATTAGGGAGTCTATGCCAATGACATAGAACAACAAACCAATTTACAGGTTAAGCGTAGATATGACGATGCATAGTCCTTAAAAACACACAAATCACACAAACCCAACTATCAACATCACCACACAACACTGACGCGTTTCTAACTCAACCAGAGTTCATCTTCAGATCAACATAACCGTCCACGTTCGACATAGATCACACATTATGATTTCAATTTGCATGGATTTAAGTGACTTCCATATGCGTCGATACATATTTTACACGTTAATGCAGTCACATGTCTGCTGATAATGATGCCATTCGCGTAAAAGGTTTTTTATCATCACTGTAACTTTCCCCGTGTTACGGCTGTTATAATATAATCATGATCATGAAGGCCTTTAGACAATGTATAGGTTGGCAATGTAAAACGAAGGGTATATGCAGTATTTTTGTTTTCTGTTAGGGGTTTTATGTGTATAAATTATACACAAATTTAACTTGTCCGGAAAGATTAAAGACTATCAAGAATATTTAAGTGAATTAAAAAATGTCCCGACGTGTTACAAAATAGGTAACCCGTAAAAATCTATGTAAGATTAAATACATAGATAATTTAACAGAGGGGTAATACCTATTTTAAGACTCTGTCGTTTCGCGGATATTAGGTAAAACTGTGTATAAACATTCCATACTGAAATATATATTGCATATCAATGAAAAAAATACTGAAATTTGGTTTGGTTCCCGAACCGAGTACATTTTTTTTAAATTTATGCAGTTTTTATTGCCACTAAAATGGATGAAATGGTGCCGGAAAACATATTTGTATGTTTAAAGGCCTACGCTAGCTGACGCGGTTTGCACGGAGGGGGTGGATGCCTATGAAAAATAATTATGAGCTGTCCTACCTGCACGCGTCACGTGCGACGGATTTTACCTGCGCCCGCGCCAGCTAGTGTAAGCCTTTATAGTTTCAGACTTGCCCATACCAACCGATCTAAATGTGCCACCTAATATACAGGGCGTCCCACGTCTATGCCACATGGAGGGGAAGTACCTTAAATCTTGTAGATAGACAATTTTACTGAAAGGAGGCTTTATTTTAATTTTAAAAACAATTTTAACTTCGTTCAAAGATTTTTGAATAATTGCCTGTCTGAACCGAGAATCGAACCCGCCAAATGGTAAAAAAACACCCGTATTTTTACTACACCGATCGAAAGGCTCAATCAGAAGGATTATTTTGTTCCAAGTATTTATAGCATCTTAAATAAAAGGAAGACCATGAAATTTTACATTTAAAATTTCAGGAAAATGATTACTGACCTTATTATTTAGAAGCACACCAAAGTCAAAGAAAAGGTAAGTATTCATTTTCCTGAAATTGTAAATGTAAAATTTCATGGTCTTCCTTTTATTCAAGATTCTGTTACTTGGAAAAAAATAATCCTTTTGATTGAGCCTTTCGATCTGTGCAGTAAAACTACGGGTGTGTTTTTTACCATATGGCGGGTTCGATTCCCGGTCCAGACAGGCAATTATTCAAAAATCTTTGAATGCAGTTAAAATTGTTATTAAAATCAAAATAAAGTTTCCTTTTAGTAAAATTGTCTATCTACAATATTTAAGGTACTTCCCCTCCATGTGGCATAGCCGTGGGATGCCCTGTATAACCAGTTATAAAGCACGGGTAAATTTATAACCCCTAATTTTCCCTCTTCCAGCTGAACTGCTGCGGCATTGACAGCTATACCGACTGGCGCTACATCGACCCCCCCACCGGCGTGTCTGGCATCACCGCCATCCCCGACATCACGGTGCCCAACTCCTGCTGCGCCGAAGCTCACTACTCTGTAGTCGAAAACGCGACCGTGGCTGAGTGCACCAAGCTGTACGCTAACGGGTGCCTTCCGAGGCTGATATACTTGGTGTACCAGAGCGCTGGGTTGCTCGGAGCTGGGGCCTTGACTATTGCCTTCATTCAGGTTAGTGTTTAATATGATAGTCTTAATAAAACTATTTAGTCCATCAGTTCCATTATCTGAATTTTTCTTTTATCAATTAACCAAAACGTGGATGATCGCGACGGGTACACTACATAAATACGTAAAACGAAATTCCGAAAGTCGGAATCACGAACTTCAAAATACCGATTTTTATAATTCCAAATGTTTTAAAACTCGTAATATGACTATTCTGATTCTTAATAAATCTGAAAATTAAAAATACCTAATTACTAAAATACCGATTTTCAAAATTCCGAATATCATTACACCGATCAATAATAAATCTCGACTTATTAACTGAAGCTATGTAGATTAGATTGGCCTAAAACAGTATTTACTGTTATTGATTTTCAGTACCTAATGTGACACAAGGTCGACGGAGCTCCGCGAAGCGGAGCTCCTATTCCGCGCAGTTATGGCGCTTCGCGCCTTGTCGCAATTCTAACCTAACCTAAGTATGCGGGTCAATTTATCTAAATTGATTGATTCGAAATTCAAAATTCGAAATCAAGATTCCGATTATAAAAAAAAATACTTATATATATTTTTTTTTAATGTACGTTAACAATATCTTGTTCAATCAATATTGAACGTAGCCTAGCTTAACTAAAACTAACGTAGCCTAATAAGAGAACTTGTGTTGGAGATGTGTTTTTGTTCCTTCAGGGATTAAAAGTTAATCGAGAGGTATGACGATATAACTTTGATATTATTTATCATGTCTATTACTTAAATTAGAGTTATTTCTGTATATCGCGTGCCTTGTATGATTTGTTTAGATTACTTGCATGCGACGGAAAAATTAAGTAAGCAATTGAAGGTTAAGAATTTTTTTACGGCATAAATGTTAAAGAAGCGAACTCTGTCTTTAGCCTGTATTAATAAATTACCTATTTACTTAGCTTTACAATTGCTTACGTATCAATGTAGGTTAGGTACAATCAAATTACAATTGGTACAGATTGACGAGGCACCAAATAATTTAGTGAATGAATGATGATTTGAGACATCATGCAGTATAAAAAATAATGTCTACGTTAGTAGTACCTGCATGTTTGCATACTGAAGCCGCGAAAATGCAGCGAAACAGCCAAATTCCATGTGAATTTACATCAATCTTGTGCCAGCTCTTTTGTACGAATAGATAGACTGATGATAAACCAACTTTATTTTTCTCTGCTTCCAGTTAATCGGCATCGTGTTTTCGTTCTCGCTGGCCAGTTCTATCCGCAAAGCCAAGTCCGAGCGCGAGCGCAGACGCCTCGAGATCCAAGAGCGCGTGATCAACGCCCACACCTCTCTCAACCCTAACGAAGAAAAAATAAAACCCATTGTCTATGTCCCGTTCTACGGGCAGACTCAAACCGCCGCATAAAAAGCATTGCCTGTATGCAGTTTTTTTTTGTTTTATCGATATTTTTTAGAGCTTAAAATTATGGTTCCGTCCTTTAAATAAATATCGTTAAAATAAATCAGTGTGTATTTTATAAATTAGGAATCACATTTTATTCTATGCAACACGTTAGCAATAGGATATGATTTGTGAAATTGCGATGTAATTTTGTATTGAGGCCAAAGTATTTGGAGTGAAGAGATAAAGTTTCTTTTTAATATCAATCTTAATCTATGAATAGGTATCTTTAATAAAAGATAATATAATTAAGTTTACAAATTGTAAAATATTTTTATTAAATAAAATACCTAGTCACGCAGTTTTATTTTTAAAAGGAACCTTATTTCTAAAACTAAAGTCGTAAAACCGATGATGTGGCTATACCACTCTTTTGTCCCACAGGAACTGATCAGGCTTTAGAGAAGATAAATGAGATCTTGAGATCATTGCGTGCTGGTCGGTTAGGAACAACCTTGTTTTAATCCTTCCAAATCCCATTTGTCATAATGGGTAGTAAATGGCAGCGTAAAAGGATTAGTGAACAGGAGCCGGTTGTTCATATAGGAATGGTACCAGTCACACACGTAGAGGAAGTAAAAAAATCTAGGCCTAATAATGGATGGAGAAATGCGGTATATGGAACACATAAATATTAAATACGAAATGCCTTTTTTAGACTTAAGTCACTGTACAGACTGCGGAAGTACTGTCAGTGAGGGTCAGAGAGATTCTTGTCGAGGCCTTAGTCTTATCGCAGCTCAACTACGGTGACACCGTATATGGAGAGGCTTTTGTGTAAACGAAAGCATCTATACAGCGCGTACAAAATGCATGTATACGCTTTTGTTATGAGATACCGAGGCGGGCACACATCACACCATATCTAAACAACAGAGGAATCCTTAACATGGCCAACCGAAGACACCTGCACTGGCATTCGTGGTTCGGAAGTAATTGAATTCCAGACGCCAAGGTATCTGTATGACGAACTAAAGTGGGTCAAAGACGCGCGTACAAGACCTCTCAGAAGCAATAGAGAAACCAAACTCAAGGCACCACAGCACAAGACCGCGTTATTTAGAGGGGTTTCAAATTTGCCGCAACAAAAATTTGGAATGACTTGCCACCACCAATACGGGAACCCATGGCTTTGTTGACATTCAAGAAACGAGTTAAGGCTTACCTCCTGGAGAAGCAAAGGCAAGGATGACCCCCTCTTGATTAAACATTTAAGATTTGAACTGACAGATAAGAACGTAGAACTCAACGGGATCATTACAATTTACCCTCTCAAAGCATGCTACAGACACACACACACACACACACGCCACACACACACACACACACACACACAACACACACACACACACACACACACACGCAACATACATATTAAAATAGATTGCACAGTGTTGTTGTTGTTTTTTTTTTTATTATTATTGTTTTTTTTTTGTTACTTTCGCTCTTTAAATTACTTCTCTTTTTTTTTAATATGTTAGTATTAGTTACGGCCACCCCTGCAAAGGGTCCGGGCTGAAAACCAGCGCTGGTAACTAATGCCAGCACTTGCTGAGACCGGCACCCATTGTCAAGTGTAGACCTATTTGTTCCAAATTAGAATATGCGTATTTTTGTATCCACTTGTTTACCTATACTTGGCAATAAAGAGTTTTATTATTTATTATTATTATTAAAACAATAGTGGTGTGGTTGATTTTATAGCTATCCCGTAGGAACTATGCATTTTCCAGGATAAGACTACATACTTCCTATGTCCGTACACCGCGACGCCCCTGGAATAGAACGCACTCCAGACTAAAATAAATGCCACATACACACGAGCATTTTCCATCACCACCCCAGCCTATACGACCCACTGCTGGGCACAGGCCTCCTTTCAGAATGGGCCATAGTTCCCACGTAGGCCCATACAAATTCAACATTGTCACAACTCATTATTTGCAATACAAAATCGATGTGAGAATCGCGTTTTGGCAGTTCATTAAAAGTACGTCAATTGATTGGTGGTATTAGTATCAAATATTCAATTATTTTGATGAAGCATGTATGTTCACATAGGTATGCATTCGTAAAACAAACACTAACACAATATGCACTAGGTACCTAAAGGCGAATTTTCAACAAACAAAATGGGATTGATAGCGAGTAAGCCAACTGATAAGCTATCACGACAGATAAGGCGGATGAAATCATTAAGTATGGTGAAACTAGTATGCATACACTTAATCCGTCTATCCCACTAGTCCCATTGAGTAGTCCCATCATGGGACTACTGAGACGATTATGTCCCAGTAGTCCCATGGGACAAGTGGCACTAATATTTTTATCATATTATTGTCCCAAAAGTCCCATTACCGTCATGCTCAAATGGAACTCATAATGGGTGCGATCACAGTAGGACACTTTTTAGAAAAAAATGTGCGGTATGATTATTATTGAAATTAAATGGTTTTAACTTAATATTACATTATTTATTACAGCATATTTGCTGTCACTACATGTAAAAGTTGAAATACGCTCTTCAATATATTTGTGAATTTTGGCAGTAGCCTAGTTTTAATGGGGGGGAGGCGGACTAAACGGTTGATTAATGAAGCTTACTCAAATTTGGTCCAGGCTCAAGGTTTGCCAACGTGCATTGGAGCGCAGTATTTTGGGTGTTCGTAGGACTGATCTCATTCAGAAACACCGAACTGCGATCCAAAACCCGCGTTGCAGATGTAGGCGTCAAGACCGCTAAGCTTAAGTAGGACTGGGCTGGTCGTCTTTGCCGCATGCATCCACAACGATGGACCCGCATTGGGTACCCATTGGCTACCCTTGGGATGGCCATTGAAACAGAGGCAGACCGAAGAGGAGATGGCGGGACGACTTGGACGCATATCGAGTGGAGTAGCAGGGAGCATGCTTTTCTCAGCACTAGGACACTTTAGCGGGCTAAAAAAATTGTAGAATATTAATACGGTCGTTCAGTAGACGTCTTTCGGCTGACATGATGAATAGGGTAGCAAGATTACCTACAATATCTACGCGTATGACAGCGCAGCGGTGGAGCTGCTGTTGACAGTTTGTTTGTTTGTTTATACTTAATCTTTATTGTACACAAAGATCAATATCTCAAAAACGGCTATCGATGCAAACGGCTTCGATGAAACATCTAAGAACAATTGCTAGAAAACCTGATTTCAAATAAAAAACCGCATTCAAATCGCTCCATCCGTTTAAGAGCTACGGTGCCACAGACAGACACACAGACACACAGTCACACATAGCAGTCAAAGTTATAACACCTCTTTTTGCGTCGGGGGTTAAAAACAGGAAAAACAAAACGGTTATATACCTACTATTATCTGAATTTATTATTTACATTACTAACTAGGTATATTAATGCTGAAGTGTTATAAAGTTCCCAGTTCAAACATGAAATGAAAATTAGATTAAAATGTCCGATGAAGATGCAGGTGCACTAGAAACGTGATTGACGTTTAATTTTTGAAGAAGGCACCTTTATTTACATATTTGGTAATTAATCACTCGTGTTGGTAAACCTCATTATCGGTATAGAATCTCAGCACCTGGGCGACCGAGCTTTGCTCGGGCTTAAACTTGATAATAAGCGTTTTCCCAGAGATAAGACCAAGCTATTTCGATATGTCCACGAAAACCGAAACGAAAACCTCATCGTACTTATAGTTTTTTTTTATTAATTTTGTTTTGAAACCGGCAACGTACAAATTTGTCACATTAGCCCATAGGGCAAAACATTAAATAACCAGAAAAAATTCCCGTGTCATACTTGCTCAGGTTGGCTGCTGCAACCAACGCCTCTAATAAATGTTGGGCATCTTCTGTCGTACCGCACAATTCACAATTTGGTGAATCACTTTATTCATCTGATGTAAAAACTTATTAAGAGGAACATGCCCGGTGCGCAGTCTGTGTGCTGTTACAATGTTAATCCTTCCTAAACTAATATTTTGAACTCTAAATGCACTTACCTATCCAAATACCCTTTTCTCGTGAACTTTCATCAAAATACTCTTTCCAAATTTCATGGCATTTAATTTTGAATTTATTCGTCGCCTCTAAAGAATATGGTTATAAATTTCGTGACCTTCCACGATACCTTTTTTAGCCAAATTATCTGCTTCCTCGTTACCTCGCAATCCAATGTGTGCAGGCACCCATTGAAATCGCAAATTAATCAATTGCAAACGGATAACTTTATCTAAAATTCATAAGCTACAGTACCCCTCTGTATCCAGCAACACTACGAGCTAAATGTTGTAACGCATTTTACTATCTGTGTATATTACAGCCTTCCTAATACCTTTGTCTTGAATATACTGTTACGGCGGTGGGTTGGGTGTAAACTTCGATCATGCTTTTCGACCCCTTGGAGGCGTTTTCAGTAGGCTGGAATACGGTTTCAGGCCGTTTCAGAGGATGCTCTAGCACATATAAGTTTATCAAATTTACCCAAGTGGCCATCGTTTTCAGGCGCCTGAAACATGTTTTCAGTCCGTTTCAGGCCAACCTCTATCCGATGACGCCATAACCTGAAAACCGTTTTCAGGGGTTTCAGGACCCCTTATGGGCCTTTGAAGTACATTTCAGTATATGGCGAAATTTTCAATAGGAGTGAAAGAGAGCACGATTAGAAAGAGACAGCTATACTGAGAATTCGAGAAGGTGTGTGACAAGGATAGCCTGTATGTGTGAAGAGAAACAGAGTGTGATCCTGTTTCCGAATATTCTAGTAACTGTGTGAGAGAGATAGCACATGAAAGAGACAGACACTCTACTCGTTTCCGGAACATTCGAGATGTAGGTATGACATCCTAGCTGGACTGGACCGATTCACCGGGGTATATAAGCCGGGCGAGGTTGCGGCGGAGACAGTTTCGAATGCGATACTGAGAGATAACATCGAAGATAATCAAAGCGACAATGAGTTTTAGAGTGCGAAATTACTGTAACTGTTTTTAAGTGTTTTGTAAAGTTAAGTAACAGTGTGAAAATAAATCCTACTCTTATTCATCGGTGTTAAAGTGCTTTTAATCACGAACCCACCCACGAACGTAACAATACGATATTGCACTAGAAATTGCAATAAGCTCAACTGTCATAACACTAACATTCCCTACAACTTTAAAGATATTACAATTCTGATTATTTAGGGAGCCAATTGGATCATAGACCTAAAGAAATCATGTTATATATTAGTAACAAAATAACATTTACATCGATAGTAACGATATACAGCTATATTTCCAAAAACATAAACACAATATAATATAAATAATACAATAAATCTACAAAACTTCTAATGTATTTAGTTAAAAGTATCAGAAAGTTTCAATGCCGTTAATATTTAATTAACTATCCATGCCATCGAGTTAGTAAATATTTAAATCAATAATAGGTAGATATACAATCAAGTAGGTCAGACCAGGGCATTTCAGGGTCATGTTGAAATGGCCACGACCTGGCCGGTACAGTGCACCGTCAACCGGCGGCTGTATAACCGTGTCCATAAACCATAGCCTACAAGAAAAACAAAACAATCTGTTTCCAACTGGCTGGATATAAAGTAAAGAATACAATTTTTAAACATCGAACGTTACTTAATGCTCTTGAAAACTGTACACAAATATAGCGTGACTAAATATAACGCCGTGAACGTCAACTTTATGACTTTAGCGTTTTCTAATATGAATAGTTATTCTGTAGATGTGAACTAAGTGGCAATTACCTACCCATTGTCTCCGTTCGCAGTGCGCGAAGCCGCGGATAACGTTATCAGTACCGTCACGACATTATCAACTAGATATCCATTCCTAAAACCCTGCAGTTAATGTTCAGGTTCGATAGTGGTTTAAAGTGATTACCAAAATGTCTAATGAAGTGCCGTACGCGGAAAAAATGAAGTTCACAAAGACTGAAACCGAGTACAATCTGAAATCTATAAGGTTTCTGCTGCTGACGATCACGACCATGTTTATCGTAAGTACCTAAACGGGTTTATTTTTCGTACATTTTGTTTGCTATGTAGTGGAAACAACAAACGTTTTGTTTCATTAGAACGTTAGGAGATTATAATCGTGCGATTTATTAATTATGGAGCTGAATGTAATATTATAGAAACTGAAACACGAGAGCATATTGCGCAGTAACCTTATGGTGCCGTTAAGGGTTCAAGTCAGGGCATGAAGCATTACTAAACAATATATTTGGTAGCGGTCCAAGTGGAAGGGGGGGGGGTCATGGGGCAACACCCACCACAAAATCGTACCTACTTATAGGTAGTCTTCAAAGTGAATATATGTACATACTATACATTAATTTGTATCCAAGTATTCATGGTGGCGAAACAGTAGATTGTACAACAAGAGCATAAAACGAGCCATTTTACCCGAGACGTTCATATAGCCACCCGAGCCGGTACAGCGAGGGTGGATAGACATGTCGAAAGGAAAATGGGTTTAATGCTCGAATTTTACACTGCTTTTCATTTCGATTGCGAGGAGATGAAATAATAACAGAGGAAACATTGTTCACATACTAGGTACCTTTTATTTTTCATGCATTGCTAATATACTTATAAATATTTCGTTTTATTAATTTATTTAAATGATTTTTAGCTTTATACAAACTAAAAACTATGAAAAATTCATTTACTTTACTTTATTCCTAAGGTTGGTAATGTGTAGTAATAACCTGGATAACTTTACTGGTTGGTGTATATTCTAAGATTTCATTGTAATTAACCATATTGTACCGTTTGTACTCAAATAAACATTAAAACATTTTTTTTGTGGCTGTTTAGGCCTGATTGCCTTGGTCTTAGACGAAGATTGTACTTTATGCACTAGAGCATAAAAGTCATTTTATGTCGTCCAAATCCAGCATCAACACGAACTTTACGAGCATGAGAAGTGAAAAAGGTGTTTTCATACAAATCGCAGTAGCCGAAAAACCTATAGGGTAGGTACTTTCGGTATTCCTAGAAACTTGAAATGATTTATTGTGGCAACCTGCTTTTGATGTAACCATCAACCAAATATGTGGTCTACCACCCTAAAGTTGATAATCGTTTGCATGTCACAAAACAATAATGCCTCGACTTTAGTGACATATTTATTAGACCACTTATTTGGCTGATGGTACCTACTTTTAAACTGTTTAAATACAATTCTTTTTGCATAATAGGTACGTACATATACCTAGTGCCAAAGTGACATCCACGAAGACGCGTGATTTTGTCAAAATTAG